>NW_009601351.1:0-248 GCF_000690535.1 Cariama cristata | reverse complement strand
AGCCGGGGACCGGGAGCTGCACACCAGGCAGGTCCCCTCCCATGCAAAAACTCTCATGCTCCGGTGCCCTGGCCAGAGCCGGCCGACCCCGCTGCCTCCCACGCCCGTTACCTCTCCTCATCCAGGGCCTTAAGGATGCTCTCCTTCAGGTGGCCATGAACCTGCTCGACCATGTGGTAGATCTCTGCGCCAGGGAACACTCCCCTGCCCTCGCTGGGGCAGGCGAGGAGGAGGTGAGAGCCCCACCA
>NW_009601350.1:2714-10801 GCF_000690535.1 Cariama cristata | reverse complement strand
TGGCTGGTGGCACCCTCACCACCACCTCCCCAGCCCACGCTTCTGGGAAGGTGTGGAAACATCCCCAACCCTGCCCACAGATGGATCGGTCACGGGTGGCTGCAAGAGAAGTGACCTCTCCTGGAGACCTCCCCATACGACAGCCAACCCCAGAGACTGTCCCTTGTCACCCTGGCATTATTTTTTTTTTGGTCTGAGACATGGTTTGCACGATGGATAAAAGCCGCCTGCCCTGGCTGCTGGCTTATGCTGCAAACCGAAGGCAGTGGGCGGTGGGCACAGTGTCCTGCCTGGTCCTGCCCACCACATCCCACTGGACCACCCCGGACCAGGGCAATAACCCCACTTCTGCCCCCAAATCCACCTCCTTGCATGCAAAAGCAAATCAAGACAGAGTCCCGTTACTCCAAGCGCTGCTCTCCCACCCAGGGGTGTATCAGGGACTGAAGACAGGGGGTCCCGGAGCGGTGGGATTCCCAAGCCCACCCACACCCACCGTTGGAGTCCAGTGGGATGAGATTGACAGCGTTGAGCACTTCCACGTGGAGTTTCTGCTCCGAAGGACGGTACAGTGCTTTGATCGTCACGGCCCCGTACTTCTCCGAGCTGGTGTCCAGCTGAGCAATGGGGTACAAGAATAAAGGTGCCGCCTTTTGGCACATTCGCGGAGGGGATGCCTGGGGTTCGGTGGAGGCTGAGCGGGCATTTTGGGGTAGCAAGGGTGTGATGGGCATCCTCTGGGATGCAATTGAACCCCCTCCTGCCCACTGCTGGGGCAAAACCAGCCCCAACACCCCCAGAACTGGGAGGGTGGTGGGGAGATCTCACATTTCCACAGGCTGGCTGTGCCGGGCAGCTTTGTGCGTGCAAGGGTGGGATGTGGGAAGGGGCTGGGGGCACCATTTTGACTCCTACCTGTTGCTGGATCCTGTTGCTGAAGTATTTCTGGATGAGTTTGCGGCTGCTGGCAGAGCAGAGGGCCAGGTGGGTCTCCAGTGACTGCGGGAAGGATGAGAGGTGACGGTCAAGCACACGGATGGGTCTGCAGCCCAGGGATGCCTTCCCTGGAGAGTACCCAAAGGAAACCCTTGGGGATTCCTCATCCCCATCACCCCATACCAGGAAGGCTGCAGTGTGGAGGGTCTCCAGTGGCAGCCCACAGCCCTCGGCGTGGAAGCACAGCTCCAGGCTCTGGGGAGGAGGATGTTGTTAGCCGGCAACCAAACACCCATCGCTGCTGAGGACACCCCTGTCCCCCTGCTTTGGTACCTTCAGGGCACAGTGGAGCTTCTTGTAGCGCTGGGCCAAGGGGACCTGCTGCCCTGCGGCTGCTGACAGCACGGCCAAGGTGTGATGCCAGAGGAGAGTGAGGAGGCTGCAGAGGCGAGGGAGGAAGGCTGTGAGCAGGGGTCTGGTGGGGGTGGGTTGGTCCTCGGCCAAGGGACTTTGCAAAGGCCAGGAGGGAACTGGCTCATCCTGCTGGGCTCGGCAGCCAGCCCTAAAGCAGGATGTCCCCAAGCCCCATGGGACTAGGTGGGGGGACACTCCCACCGAGGGACGGTGACACTGCTGGCCTCTGCCATGGTGCATGCCCAGTGCCCTGGTCACCTTTTGAAGTTCTCTTGGACCAGATGCTCATTGAGATACTGCAGCTCCGACTCCAGGAACTTCATGAGCGGGATGATGGACTGCAGCGAGAGGAGAGGGGCATTGGGGAGGGCACAGCAGGGAGAGGGGCAGAGCACTGCTGGCTGGAGCCAGTAGGGCAGGGGGGTGCTCCAGAGGGGCTCCCTCCCACAGCCAGGACGTGGGCAGGCTGTGCCTGGTCCGGTCCTGCTGCCAACACAGGCATCAAACGAAGCATATGGAGGTCTGGGCCCCACAGCTGGGGTGTCCTGTGCCCCAGGCCTGGGGCAGGGTGAGGTGGGGAAGGGTGATGGGGGCCTCCTCTGAGTAGGTAAGGGTTATTCATAGCCGCCCAAAAAAGATGGTCCAGGAGGGACCGGGCCAGGTACTTACGTCCTCGGGCTCCCGGGTGTCATTGGAAGATGAGAGCTCCTGGATGTGTCTGGCGATGCCCTTTTCCAGCTGCCAGGGAGAAATGCATGGAGATACTCGGGCTTTGCCCTCTGCACCAACCTCCCCATGCCCGGATCCACCTTGTCTCCATCCCACAGGGTGCCAGGTCCCCCTTGGGTGAAACCTCCCCACTTTGGGCCAGTTAATGGCCAAGGAGCATCAGTGGCAGGTGGTCACCTTGGTGGCCAGGGCTTGTACCACGTCCCGGACCTCATGGTCCAGGCAGGAGACGGTGCTGTCGAGCTGGTTGTGCAGCGTGTGCTGGATCTGCTGCCGGTCGATGATGGCCTCTGTGCGCTGCTCCAGCTGGGCCCAGTCCAGCTGTGACGGCAGCTTCAGGATCAGCAGCCGCAGCTGCTTGATGTTGTTCACCACGATGCAGAGCTGGGGGAGGTGGGTCTGCTTCAGGGTGTCCCACACACCCTGGTTCATCTCCTGCTGGCTCCATCCCCATCCCCAGTTCTAGCTCCATCACTATCTCCATCTCCACCCTCATCCCCATCCTCATCCCATCCCCATTCCCATCTCCATCCCCATCCTGCTCCCTCTTCTCACACTATTTCCCTCCTGATTTTCCAGGATTATAGCTATCGGAGGCCAACTGATCCCCCTGAAACCCAAACCCAGGATGCTGGCTGGGTGCTCAGCGCCTCATTTCCCTCTTTGCCCAGAAACCACGGCCAAATCCTGCCTCTCCCTCACCGGTCGACCCTGCCCCAATACCAACCCTGTTGGCCGCTTCGCCCTCGTTCTGCTTGCTGAGCGACAGAGCCTCAGCCCTCTCCTTGACGAGCCGGCAGTACATCAGGGCGATTTTGCACATGTCCTGCAGGATAGAGAAGCAGCCAAACGGGACTGAGCTGGGCAGCACAGGGACCACCATGGGGCCAGGGGACCCCGCCACATCAGTGTGGGATACTGGCTCCATTCATGGAGACACATCTCCACGAGCAGGTGCGGAAGCTCCGGCTGCTGATGCCCATAAGCATGGCATCTGCCGACAGGATCCAGCGTACAAACCTCCACGAGCTTCACCATGATCATGAAGGCTTCCTCGGGGTCTGGCCAGTTGAGCTGCTGCCAGGTCTTCACGATCTGGGCGTAGCAGGTGGACAGGTCAACGGTGGACGTGCTGTGCTTGTTGTGCTCCCCGAAGGGTGTCAGCTGAGAGGGAAGAGGAGGTAAATGCAACTTTTCTTGTACGGAAAGAAGCCAGACAGGAGAGATGCTCCTTTACTTTGGGGCTCTCTGGCCCATCATCAGCTCCATAAATCCCAATGTCATCACCCAGTCACTTTGGAGAGTGGAGGAGATGAGGATGGATGGAGCAGCCTGAGCTCCCTGCATCAGGCTGTCCTCCATCGTATTCCAACCCAGCATTGTCGGACTACACTGAAGAGGAGGGCAAGGAGCCCACGGCCCCATGGCTGCCTTCCCTCCCCTCTTCCTGAAGGTCAGAAGTGAAGGGGATGCTCACAGCATGGCCCAAAGCAGGTCCATCAGCGCACGCAGGCTGCCAGGGAGCAGCGAGGGAAGGGGCACGGGGGTGGGGTGTGGGGCCAGGGTGGGATCAACTGGTCCAGGACACCACATCCTTTGTGATGCATTTGGGAGAAGAACCAGCCTGCTCCTGGGCTGCAAGAAGCACCTATGTGGTGGTCTCGATGCTGTGAGCCAGGCAGAGCAGCAAGGCGTGGAGGGAGCTGGAGTGTCCCCAAAGGGTGGAGGGAGATGTTCTCCTCTCCAGGTTACCTGATCCATCTGGACGGCTCTCTGTGCCCTCTCCAGTGCGATGGTGTAGGCCTTCTGCAGCCACTGGGGCACAGCTTCCTTGAACCACTGGTGGAAATGGCACAGAGCCAGAGGTCCATCCCTGTGGATGAAGGCACCAGCTTCTCCAACCGCATGGTAAGAGCACGGGGCCATCATCCCTCCCTCCTTGCTCTCACATACAAGAAACTGCCCAAGGTGGAGGTAGCACGTAGCAACGTGCTAAGGAGAAACCTCCACTTGTCTGGAAGTTGAGGTCTCCTTCAACCCCACTCAGAGACGAGCCTGTAACACTTCTGGTGATGCTCACGCTGACAGCAGACACCAACAGTTCTGCCATGTGTGTAATCAGTGATGCAGGTGAATGGGAAGGATTTGGAGTTCCTCTCAATTAACCGCTCATCCCCTTGCTTTGGCATCTCCCCTCTCTCTGGGCTGGCTACCTCTTTGGGAGGAAGTCCTTCATCCGATAGAGCTCCTGCAGGTTCATGTAGAGCTGGAAAAGGCTCTCGGCCGTGGGCTTGGACATGCTGCTGTCCACCTTGCGCAGCTGCTCCTGGACATGCTCTGCGACCTGGCAGTGAGCAAGGGAAGGGGGGGGACAGCCGTTAGTGAGGGTCCGGCCGGGAAGGGTTGGTCTGCTAGGGGCTCTCTGGAGCCACGGGGTGAGGGTCAGCTCAGGGGACTCCTCTTCCTTTTTGGTGGCATTTCAGGAGATTCATTGGGTCAGGTAAGCAGATGATAGTGACTTTATGGGTACGCAGGGAAAGATTTGCTCCCTGGCTTGCTCCCTTTCCACCAGAAGGGTGGCCAAAAACCTCAGCCTGGCTTTAGACCTTAGTCCCACAAGCGCAGAGCAGCCCAGGTTGCTCACCAGGCTCTCCAGCTCCAGGTAAGCGATGGAGAAGAGATTCAACTTCAAGGCGCTGCGAGAGAGAAACGGGGAGTCAGGAGCCTGCCAGCCCCAGGCCAGCAAACCCTCCCAGGCCATGCCCTTGCCCTAAGGGCGAGGACAGTGCAGCTCTAAGAGGCAGAGGTGGGACCACAGATGCCATCTGTGGAGCCCAAGAGCCCAGGAGCGAGGCATCAAACTGCCCTGTTGCTCTTGACCCCGGGGAAGGTGGATGAGAGGAAATCAAGCTCCGAAACCTACTTGATGAAGAATTTATTCCAGATTTTCTGGCACTCCTGGAGATCTCCTATCACCTCCAGGAGGAGTCTAGACAAGGCTTTGCCATTCTCCTCCATGCTCTGCAACAGAAGGAACAGCTTGGTTTGGATGCTTGGTGATTTTGAGATGACCGGAGCTCCATTCTGTTCTGAATTATTTCTATGATTTGTTCTGGTGGGGTAGCAATCGACCATTAGATCCACCTTAGGAGCACCAAAGAGTTGTCGGTAACATCCATTGTCAGCCTGTGCTTGCGTGGCTGGGCTGGGGACCACCTCCTGTTCTCCTGAGCATTGCACCAAGGCCTTAAGCTTCGATGCACCTCAGTAGCTGCAGGTAACGCAGCTCATGGTATTTTTAAGCTGGAAACCCAAATGCCTTGGCTGTATCAGAAAACTGGAGCAGCCTCATCTCAGCCTTGTCTGCGCACTCCCTCGGACCTCCCACCCCAAGCCCAGCAAATTGCTTCTAATAACGTCAGAGAGGGGGAGATGGGAACTGACCTTCACCATGGGCTTGAGGTGCTGCTTCTTCATGTGAAACCACTCCGTCGTGCCTGACTGCAAGATAGGAGTCCTGGTGTGATGGCAGGGAAGCAGGAGGAGCAAAGCCAGCTCTGTCACCCCCTTCACTCTCCCTGTCCCCCAGGTGTGGTCAGGACTCAGGTCCATGGGGTGGGAACCACAGGCTGGGACCACCAGACTGAAGAGGACCAGGTATTTCCCCCCCTCCATGGTGGTCAATGTGGCTTTGCTGAAGAGTTGGCACTGGGCAGGGGATGGATGGGAAGGGAGACCCATAGGGTCCCACCTCCCCGGGGCTGGGAAGGGTGAGACCCCTGGTCCCACTACCTTCAGCGCCGTGGAGACCATCCCGGGGAGGTCGGGGCTGAGCGTGCACAGCTCGTGGAAAGCTTTCATTTTGCACATCTGGACCAGGACCCTGCAAAGCAAAGACCCTCGCGTGAAACCCCTCACCTGCCCATCAGAAACAACCGCCTCTCCCCCCAGAGACCCTACCCAAACAGACCTTCCCCTCCCAACAACATCCCCCATGGGGAGCCCAGGATGAAGGACAAGGACAGGACAAGTGTCACAGCAGCCTAGAAAGGGGCAGAAAGGGCTCATGCAGGTTTTCACTCAAGTTTACGGGCTTGTCCATCGTGGTGGCCAAGCCATACAACCTCATGTGCAGCTGGCACCGGTGCTGGACGACTCACCGGAGCAGGGACTGGAGCCTCTCCTTGGACCTTGGGACAGAGAGGGGGAAAATGATGCGGTACCTCCGGATGAGGGAGACGCCGTAAGTCAGCAGGGACTGGAAGGACTCGGCCAGCTCTGCTTTCTGGGGAGAAGGAAGGAAACACGCACTGGTTTTCTCAGCGGCAGACAGAGATGTCAGCAGGACCACGGCACCGCGGTGGAGGGAGCTGGTGGCTCCCATCCTTTCTAGCCTGCTCCAGAGATGGGAAAACCCCCTGATGCTTTGGGGAACTTCTCCCTGGAGAGGCTGAACTGAGCTTTGTGCTTAAACCTCATTGCTATGCATGAAAAATTTGGAGTCTCAGCAGGGTGCTGGGATGTCCTGGGAAAACAGGCAGGGAAAAGTAGGAATTGGGTCATATTTAAGTATTGCAGGGGGTTGTGATTGACTTGACGGAAGCAGTGGAGGAGGGGGATGTCAGTGCAAAGGGTAAGGACATCTCCGCGGAGAGGGGAAACAAACCCCCGGGGCAAAGGAGCTCCCTGATCTGCAGGTTGTCCTGGTCTCCATGGCTGGTTCTCCCCAGAAATACCCCCCAGTCACCCCAGTAACTCCTGTACCCCACAAGCTCCTGCCCTTCCTGGAACACAGGGTGGGAAACAGCCCTGGGAGCTGGGAGGAGAGGCCTGGGGTTGGGTGCATGGGGCACATTTCCCTGATCTCTGCCCCCCGCATGGTGCCGGAGCCCCCTCACCTGCTCTGGCCTCAGGCGCTCCTGCACCCACTGGTACTCGATGCTGGTGATCTGGTGGAGCAGGCAGTTGCTGTTGAACTCCAGGCTCTGGTAGAGTTTGCTGTACGCCAGCCACTGCCTGGGGAGGATGGAGAGGCTGGGCTGAGCCCCCGAGGGCTGGGGGGCACCCAGGGCCCAGCATGGGGCTCTCCCACCCACGGCTACAGCTGGGATGGCAGGGGTAGGACCCAGATCTCCTGGTGCTGCTCGGGGCAGGGGGCAATACCAGCCAGGCTGAGCTCATGAGAGAGACCGGCTGTGGTCCGACAGCCCCAGGGATGGCATCGGGGCCCCTGACCCCCACCCCGATGGTGCAGCGCGGCTCCCCGGGCGTGGGGTACTCACGCCATGACTTGGTGGAAGTCGGAGAGATCCTTCTGCGTGGCGTGCAGGTATAGCACGGTGCTGGCGTGCCTGCTCAGCTCCCCATCCCAGGCGATGCTGCCAGCCTGCGAGGAGGCAAAAGGAGGGTGATGTGTCCTGGAGCAAACTGGGCTGAGTGGGGAGGGGGAACAGGCATCAGGGTGGGGTGTGTTTGCAGGACCATGGGAGGGATGGGTGTCCCATAAGGATGCCAGGCATGGGCACGCATCATCATCACCCTCCTCCTCATCACATCGCAGCAACGTTTTAGGCGTGATGGGCTCCAAAGGAAGCCCTGAGCCCAGCCCAGGTGCTGGGGGGCTGCTTCTCCCCCTCGGTACCTGGTGCTGCAGGATCTCATAGGACACCAGCTGCTGCAGGAGGTGCCGATGGACAGTGTAGCTCGGCTGCGTCCGGCTGCTCTTGGTGGCCCTCTGAAAAGAGACAAGGCATAAAAGCGATAACCATAACTTGCCTGAACATGCAGGGACACAGCCAGAGAGTGGGGACAGAGGAAACCGAAAATCACGGGGCCAGAGAGCCCCGTTTGAAGCAAAGCCAAGGGGTGCGGGTGCAGTTTCACCAGAAGCAAGGTCCCCGTGGAGCTCAGGGGAGGGTTGAGCTGGTTTCCAGCACATGCAGACCCTGGTGCTGGCACCTCTGGTCCTGGGGCAGGGATCTGTCACCCCAAAATAGGCCGAAAGGGAC
>NW_009601350.1:2383-2631 GCF_000690535.1 Cariama cristata | reverse complement strand
GACACTGTCCTCGGTTGGGGTACGTCTCCGTCCGGGGCTCCAGCTGGTACCACTGGTCATCCCAGCAGTGCAGGTCCTGCACACACAGAGACAAGGGTGAAGCCCCAGGCAGCCTTCCCAGGGGAAGGGTCCCACTCGTGGGGCAGGAAGATGCTGTATTGGATTAAAAATAAAAAAAGTTTAATCACTGAATGAGTGTGTTGGTATGGCTGGGGGGCCCCCGCCCCAACTGCAGGGGCCTGCAGCAA
>NW_009601350.1:695-2357 GCF_000690535.1 Cariama cristata | reverse complement strand
TGCTGTCACAGGGCTGGGATCCTGCCCGGAGCCTGTGAGGTTTGACCGGCTTAGCCTGGGGAGTCACTTGGATGAGAGGATGAACCACAGCACTCACCTTCAGGCGAAGGACCACGTTCCCCAGGAAATCATCCTGCCCTTTGTCTTTGCGAGCATCCTTAAAGATCCTGAAAGGCACGAACGAAGAAGGGGGTGAAAAGGTTTCCTGCAGCCGTAACCCAGCTGTGGTCGGGGCGAAGAAGGGCGATGCAGACCTGTCACCTTCCCTCCCTCCTTTCAAAAGCAATTTTTAAAATCCAGCAGGCAAGTAAGTATTTTCCAAACCCTCTTTCCTCGGCAGCCCTTAGGGCCACGCCAGCACCAACCGTTTGAGGCCGTGGAGGTCCGTCAGCTCCCCCAGCTTGTGCCGCACCGACTCCACCGTGTCCGAGTCCCTGTGAGGGTGGGCAGCGAAACCCACCGGGGCGGGGGGAAAGGAGGAAATTCAGGTGATTGCAAAACAGTTCAGGGAGTTGCAATGATAGCAGAGAAGGGAAGGTGCTGGGGAGGGGGAATGTGTCGGGACTGAGGCCATCCCCAAAACCAGCTGGCCAGCCAAAATCCGCAAGCACGTGGCTTCTTTCCATAAATAAAAACCAGGGTTCAGGATGAGCCCGGCTTGGGCAAAGCCAGCGTGGGCTCTCTCTGCTCATGCTGGTCGCATCTTGCACTGTGCACTGCTCCAGCAGAAAGGGATGGGGAAAGGGGTCCCCAGTCGGTTTCTGGGGCTTTTTAAAGGGTGCTGATTGAAGGACCACCCCAGGGACCCTCCCAGGAGGCAGAACCCCCCTGCTCAGGGCTGGGTTTTGGGGTGGCTGGCTACGGGGTGCTGCCGCTCACCACATGTCCAGGTGGAAGCTGGCTGTCTCCACGTCTTCAAACTCCCTGCAAGGCACCAGCAGGATGCCGTTACTCCAGCAGCATCCGAGGGAGCAGCAGCAAGCAGGCAGGAGAGCTGGGGATTACAAGCAAGGGGCTCTTCCCTGGGGGAGACCCCAAACCACCCCGCACAGCCTGGGGAAGTGGTGGGAGAGCCCCGACGGAGGGATTTTTGCCACGCTTTTGTTTTTCACCTCCCTGGACCTGCTGCATGGGTCAGACCAGAAGCCTGGCAAGCCCCAGTGGGCATCGCCCAGCTGAGCCCCAGCTCCTGGTTAGGGCGAGTGGTGAAACCCCCCCAATCCACCCCCAAGAGCATTGGCCATCCCCTCCAGCCCCCAAATCAGCAAAGCCAAAGGGTGGCAGATTACAGGATAAATGTCTCTTCCCAGACCGGGCTGAGGGTCTGCCTTATGACTTGTGTGCGATGGATCTGGTCTTCAGGGATGAAGTCCTTGACCACAGCCTTCATCCGCCGCTTGTGTTCAGGGTGGGCCAGTTCCTGGCTCTTGGCCTCGATGCCCAGCAGACAGTACGGGTCACTGAACCCTGCGAGGGCAGAGACGTGAGAGTCCCCGTCAGGAGCAGCGGCTGTCCCTTTTCTGATGGTTTTCTGATGGGACGCCCACCCATCTCCACTTACCACTGACATCTTTACCCAAAATCCCCTTGGCTTCTTTCACAGTTGCTTTCAGGCAGAAAATTGGGCTCTGGAAGAATGAGAAAAAAAAAAATATTAATGTC
>NW_009601350.1:0-262 GCF_000690535.1 Cariama cristata | reverse complement strand
TCGTGAGGTAGAGCCTTCTTCCCCCTCTCCTGAGCCTAAGATAAATATTTCTCCCTAAAGCTGGTATTTCCCAGGCTCAAGCTGTCCCAGCCTTCCAGCTGGATGCTGCTGCTATGGCTTTTAATGCGCTTGTTAAAAAAAAAAACTTGCGCTGAGTGCCTCCCACCATCCCCTTTAGCTGGGAGGGTGGGCATGTCGGGGGACAGGTTTTAGGGAGTCCATCAGGGAGGTGGGGACCCACCTTTTGCACGTAGGCGTAGAG
>NW_009601349.1:0-39095 GCF_000690535.1 Cariama cristata | reverse complement strand
GTCCACGTTTCCTTCCCCGCGCCGCCCCCCCCCCAAGTGATAAAGGAGCTCGGGGTTAATTTCGGGTTTAGCCGGCTGGTCCTGGGGGCTGGAGGAGTTCACGCACGGAGTGTGCTCCCTCAAACCCGTCTCCTGCTAAACCCAGTGAATGCAGCTCTTGTTTTAGCACCCAGGGTGGTTTCTTCTGCCTCAATGGATGTTGTGTTATGAGGAAAGGAAGGTGAAGCCAAGCGTCTTGATCCTCTTCTGTTTGGTTTGATTTCCTTCCCCTTCTCTTTTTTTTTTTTTTGTTGTGTTGTTTTTGTTGTGTTGTTTTGTTTTGTTTTGTTTTTCCCCCGTACTGAATACTCTCTTTGTGAGGAAAATGTGTCTGGAGGTCCGAGTGCGTGTCCCGGAGGTCAGTCGGGATAACGGGGGAAAGGCTGAATGGCTCGCACGGAGGGATGCTTACAACTCTTGCACTGTTGTTTTTACTTTGGGAGAATGACTTCTTTCCAAGCCTTAAGACGATTATCAAGTCCTTATCTCGCTCATCTGGCAGAATGCCTCTTCAAAACTAATTATTAATCAATAGCATGTATTAAATCACCCAGCAGTATGAAATTGGCTAGTGCCTCCTTATGGATGTGGTATCCATCAAAACGTGGTGGCAAGCAATGGTGAACCATGACAAATAGGCTGCCCAGATATGTGGGGCTCCAGTGGTGAGAATGAGTCTTTTGGGACTTTATTTCAGAAATGTTTATGTTGACTAGATATTCTGGTCATTGTGTTGTGGATTTTTTTTTAATTATTATTCTATTTTTGAATTCACTGAAAGTCTGCTAAAATACAGAAGACTGGGAAAACAGCTCATTAGTCCTATTGGTGTAATCAATACTGTGCAAGCTTAGAAGAGGATATGGTTCTTGATCCTGAAAGCCTGTGGTTTAAATTATCTTTCTTCAGTTGGTGGCTGCTTTCTGTCTGCTTCAGATAGCAGAGCTTTCTGGTGGTAGTGTCCTTATTGTTACCATCGTAGTACCCTATTAAATGTGGTTTTGTAGTGTACAGTGGATGGAGGCTTGAAACTGTAAAGGGGTGTTGGAAAATGAAAGACATGTTATGTTTTTCAAGTATACTTTTGCTGTTCAGGAATCTTACTGAAATCTTGCTCTAGGTTATGTACCAAACCTGTTTTAACATCCTCGACAAAACCCTCTTATTTGGATTGGGATGTGCGTTAAGCCTGGCATGCTTAACTTGCTGCAGACATAATGCAGAATCTAAATTCTGTCTCCATTTAGGATGAAATTCATGTTGGTACGAGGGAATCATTAGTTGCTTGTGCTTCCCCCCCACCCCTCCCCCCCAAGATACTTATCATAATTAATCCTGAAGTGGCAGAAAGATTTTTCCTAAAATACAAAATTACAACAAAAAAATATTGGGCAGTTCATTAGAATGGACTGTACGATAGAGCACACTGTAGAATGGGGATGGGTGCAGAAGCAGTGAGGAGAAAAAAAATGATATGAAGCAAACTATGGCCAGGTGAAAATACTTGGTTTGAGTATCTCTCCACAGCATAATGTGGAGGGCCTTCCCTCTTCAGTGTATGTTATCTCCTGGTGGTATTCTCATATTCATGTGCTTTCATTTTTGCCTCTGTACTTCTTCCAATCATACCTTACTCTCCATGTCCGGTCTTGCAGGTCTGATGATCCCTCATAGATATCCTGTTGTCGTCTTAAGCTCAGGTTTGCTAAAGTGTAAGTCTTGCCTTGCTCTTATTTCACTCTTACTGCTAACTGGAAACTTCACTGCCCGCTTTCTTCCAGACTTGTAGTTTTGTTCCTGTTCTTAATTCAACTTCTATGTGAGAAGTGATAGGAAGATGGGGAGTGGCATTTCTTAGAGGAGAATGGCAGGGTGAAATCTAGCCTACCTGAAGGTAACTGGGGTGGTGAGAATCATGTAAGAACATCAGGATTTCATCCTGACTAAGCTGTAAAGTATATCAGAAATAGTCTTTGTAGTTGTCCTTTCTCAACCACTATCCATGCTGGTTCTGCTGAGTCTTTAAAACATTACTAACATCTGTTTTCTTCTGGCAAATCCTGATCATCCTGTTCTCATATTAAACCTCCAAATTTATTCTCTTACAATACATCCAGAATGTTGTTGATTTGAAAATGTGCATCCTCTGCCCCTGCCACCTCCCCTCAATCCCCACCTCTGTTTTGTTCTTCTGAGCCTCTTCTAGCCTCTTCTATGGACTCCCTGAACTTGTTCTTGAGATTTTGCATGATTTGGCTAATTTCTCTGCTCCTATCGCTTTCTTTTCTTAAATGGCCTTCAGTCTTCATCTTAGAGCCTTTTCTCTCGCTCTGCTTGCGGTCCCCACTGGCACTCATGTGACTCTACAGACCCACATTGAACTTTGCTATTCCTTCACTGATATTCTTTTTAATATCTCCATTTAAAACATACTGGATAAAGTCCTTCAACAAATATTACCAACTATAGAATTTTAAATAGTTGTTAGTAAAATGCAAGGATGCCAAGAAATGTTCAAGTTGAACTAACAATACCAATTTTGTTTCCAGAAGCAGCCTGAAAGGTGACAAGGACTGACTTATTCAGAGACCGATCTCTCTGGTGCCCTTGTTCTGCACCCAGGTTAGCTCATGTGTTCATCTGTGCCTAATGTTAGCCGTAAGTGATACGGAAACCCTGTGTGGAATGGCTACAAAGTTAGATCTATAGTGTGATCTTAACTACTTAAAAAGACAAGTAGGTTATCAGCACAGATTCTCAATTCACATAAAGACTAATATCTCTGGACCAACAGTTTAAGTGATTAAGTGGGCTGTATTAGGTCAAATACTGTCTCAAGTTTATATTCTGTAATAAAGATTTCATAGTGCATTATGGTAGAAATACACTGCAACAGATGTTTATTGAAATGTGTTTAACACACTTTCAGAAAACTTGCAAGCTGAGTATTGTAGGATATGCTAAAAACAAAGCCTTTTTCCCCAATCCTAACTGAGAAATGCCTAAAGATAAACTTGTTTAAAAACAGCTTTTAGAAGTCTCTTATGTGAAGAATCCATTTGCTTTGATTACTGCAAGTACCATATTACTTATCATAAATATAAGAGGTAAAGAAAGTACTTAAACTCTTCTTGGAGTAATACTACGTAGACCCAGACTTTAAAGGTGCCTCGTTCTGCACAGAGTATAGGCTGGTTGCTGCCTGCCCATGCTCTTCTGGGTAAAGCTGATTGCTCAAATGAAAATGTGGCTGAGATGCTTCACGTGACAATTTATGTAGGCCTCCAAAGACACTCAGCCACAACCATATATCGACACAAGGAACTGTGCAATCTCTCCTTACTATTTACAATTACCTTGGAATAGGAATGTCTGGTAACACTGTGGAATACCTGCAAAAAAAACCATTTTTAATAGCAATGTAACTGTGCTATATTTATTGCCATTGTAGAATCTTAAAAGTAATGTATCACCTCTGTTGGTGAAAGTCTATGGCTTGTCCTTGCCACTTGCTGTTGTGGCCCAGAGTCCTGGGACCCTTTAGGAAGGGGGAGAGGACGGAGATCTGCAGCGATGACGCCTTCACCTACCCTGCTGTAGGACTGAGTTTTGGAGACTGAAGCAAATGTAAGACAATTCAGTCATTTCCCTCTTCTCCAGTTCCTTACTTTTACTCTTTATTGCTCCATCCTGATTGTGAAACATCAGTTTAATGATAAAGGAGCTATTCATACAAGGAGGACTCCTCTTGACCCTCATCTCACTATTCACATGAGCAAAGGTTTGCCAACACTGGGCCAAATCTTATTTACTGGGAAATCTCTTTTACTGGCCCACCGCAGTCATCACAAAATTAAATGCTTCCCATTGATAAACATCAAGGCTGGTGAAAAGAAAGGGAAGAATTTGAAAATGAGTGAAAATGGTTACTTTCAAAACAGAGCAATAAAATGAAAAGAGGAACTGCTGGCTCCGTTTAGGAGAAGCAGACAAACATACTGAGTATGAGAACAAATAATTGAGGTCTTTATTTGAAAAGCATACAAGACTCTAAACAGGCCTGAGAGATAACTTTAGAAACCTAAATGTTTAGTCTTAAAGCCCAGTGCTGTGAACAAACATTTAGAAGACTTTTAAGGAGTGCTTCTGCTGGGATATACATGGCAAGCAGGAGGTTTATGCTAAACCAAATAACAGTCAAGTGGCTTAATAGTAGTTTCTCCCCTCTGTTTTTTTTTAAAGCCAGGATGTCTTTTCCACTCACAAATACTGACAGGTGCATTTACAGGATTTTGCCTTCTGTTTGAGGATGCTGAAGCTTGCTTCTAGATTTGTTTATTCTTGAAATTTCTCAGTTTTATTACAAAACTTTAAAAATATTCTCTGATTCTGAGCACTGTTTCTCACAATGCTTTACTTCCAAGCTGCTACCTCAAGGTTTAAATCTACAGGCAATACTCTTGAGAGAGCCTGTGAACTATAGTTTTCTTAAAAATTTGAGCTAGGTTTTAAATGCTTTTTGTTAGTTCAACATTGAATAAAGAGATTATGGCTTTTGCTTATGCTTTGTAGAGTGATTTGTTTTCCAATGTAAAGTTAATAGGGGCATATTTTTCGTAATCTTTCTCTTCTCCTATGTTCTTCAGGAGGTGCATAAATGAGACTCTAGACTACTTGGGTTTGTTTGGTTGGTCTTTGACTTCCTGATCCCTTCTATCTAAGGTTTTGAAGGTGGGGGAGACAAATGAGAGACTGAATTCCTTAGTTTGAATGCCAGATGAGCTGTCCCTTTCAAGAACTAAGACTTTTGAATAGGCTGAAGAAAGCAAAGCTGAGCAGGTATCAGACAAGGACAAGTGACTGCCAGTGGAAAATCTTTAACTGTTGCAAAATTGTTAACAACTACATCTAATACCTCATATAAAAACTTGACAGTGCAAATTAAGACTTATGCCTGAGAAATAGGTATTGCTAGATTTTTCAAATGTGTATCTTTAGTTATGCACCCTCTGAGTTCATCAGGGATGAACTGAGATGAAAACGTAGGACTGCTGTCCATAGTTCTCTGTGGTGTCTCAGGCTATGAGTTATGGATATTGCCACTGCAGCATTAGGAGAAGAAAATTGAGGACAGGCAGTACTAAATTACCCTACAGCTTTTCTCTGTGTGTTTCTACACGCAAAATCAAATGTAAACCAGCACGCTTTTCTGTTGTGTTTTGGTTGTGTTTTTTTTTTTCTTTCTTTTTCCCTGTTTAACCATTAAATTGTTTAAACTTTCTTGGAACATAGTTAAACAAAGCTGATAGTGCATACGCTGCAACTCTCTGCTGATGGAGCAATAGCAATCGATCAGAAGTTATCATTTTCCTGCTGTAGGCTTTTCCTTTTTCCTGCTATGGACTTAATCCTTGACGGTATGTTGTCCGTCTGCTACTAGGTGTGTTTTCTGCCGAGCTCTGCTGTAGAGACTATGCCATGCAAGAAGATTTGCATGTTATCAACAGCTTGTTATCCTAAAAAAATCTTGGAACCCCTGCTTTGGTTCACATGGTATACATGGTTATTGCAAGATACTTTTTGTAGCCAGTGAAGATACAAGTAATGTTGATTTTATATAAATTTCCTTTTTTAAAAACAAATTGTTGTTTTTGCTATTAATACTAATTAAACAAAATAAATTGTTTAGCTTTTCTCTGGATGCTGTTGACCTTCAGAGGAATGGCATTTCATGCTGGTACTGCAAGCAGATGTCAACAGTGTAACATACAATCAGGAACAAGCTGGATTGCAAGTGACAGTCGATAGTCTGATTAGCAGGGGAGCAAGTGAGAATGGTTTTGCGCTTTGGTGATATGGACCTGCTCATCAGAGTGCCTGTGTTTGCAGGGATTTTACTTTGTGCTGACTCTATGTGATCCTATGGATTGAATGCCTATGAGCAAGTAGTTAAAGTTCTTCATGGAATATGCCTTTAGGTTTCGTTTAGACCAAGATGAGTTAAGCTCATAAGCTCCAAGTCTGCTCTGTAGTATGAAACAAAACATGGTAATGGGACAACTGGAGGAGTTGCAGTCTTCATATAAATTAAAATACCACTGTAGTCACACCTGAAACTCTCTACAGTGCTACAGACATCCTCAGGAGAGCCATGTTTAGAGGAGGATTGAACCCCTTTTCTCTGAAACACCAGGCAGGGATCTTCAGACTGGCAGTTTGTTTTCTTTCTCCACCCATCTTATTTTATTATATCTTTATATTAGAGTTCTTGGATATTACTGTGTTAGTTACATACTTATCAACATTTTAATTGCAGGCAGGAGAGATCCCTCCTAGGCATGCCTTGCCCTAGCAGCTCTATTTGCAGTCAAATCAGTAAGGAAGTTGTTATTTTTAAATTTTTTAAATTTTTTTTTGCATTGTATTGTGTGAACTCTAGTGGCTCAAAGGCACTGTTAGGTGTGGAGTAGCTTCTGAAATGTTTTAAAGTCAAACCTTGTATAGTCTTTCTTAAGAGAAAGAAACATGAGTGATGAAAAGGGAGTAGGAAACTAATAATAGGTTGTATATTATAGCCTCTGTTGAATCTGAAATCAAGTTCCTTTTCTAACAATATGTGTATCTGTAGAGTTTCTTGTGATGGACCTCTTTTTTTAACCCCTGTTGTGGGATCAGTTGCTACAGATTAGCCCATCTGTAAGACTGTATTTCTGCCTTAATGAAAAGGTGGATGCGGATCATGATTGAGCAAACTGGCAAATACTAAATTGACTTTGTTTTGTGCCGACATCTTACAAATATTGTGTAGGCATGTTCAAACTGCTGAGAAACAAAACCCAGACCTGTGTGACTCTTTGAGGTTGCAACAGGCGCAAAAAAAGTCCTAGTTGGACATATCACAGGTCTCTGAACTCTGATCCTTCTTAACAACGAAGATGTCAGTTATTTAACATTAATTTGAACTCCAAAGTAAGTCATAAGATTGTCTGATAATGACAGCTAATGAGTGATAGCTAATGGAACTTGAAAATAATTCTGCAAAGGTGTGGGAAGGTCCTGAGGTGGAAAGCATAGTCAGCTATGATACAGTATTTTTGGTGACTTGGATATAATATCAAATTCATCAGTGATGGCTTCTGTGTGTGACCTCCAAGTGCTCATATTGCTGCTCCTCTCTTCTACTCCCAATGCACTCCAAGGGAGTAAAAAGCTTTGGAGGAAAGTTGCTCAAGAATCATGTGTGGTCCCTTGCCAGAGGAACAGCAGCTGTAAGTATGTTTGTTCTGGCCTGTGAGGGAAGTAAGGCTGATGAGTCTCCTCCAGGCACCAAAGAAACAGGGGAGGTGTTTGGAGCCAAGAAGCTGTAGAAAGAGAAGGGGTCTAATCAAACTCGGTGGTGGTACTCACTTCTCCCTTGGCTTCTCTTGCAGCAGTCTGGCTGGAACCCTCACCCTACTACATGTGCAGCTGTTACAGTTGCTGCTAACCAGCTTCACAGAGTGTAATGCAAATATGTTAAAAGTCAAGTTAAATAGTTGAACTATGATAACTTGCCAGTTAAGTTAGAGTTTCAACCTTCAGGCCTGTGTAAGTGGTGTGTACGTGACTGCAGAATGACAGAGGGCGGTTCTGTAATCAACGCTTGCCTTGTTGGCACAAGGGTTTTTGAAGGGCACTGGAGTTTATGCTTAGAAAATCACTCTTTCTTATTGGTATCAGTGCACTCTGAAAGCTTTTCACCCGTGTCACTATCAATTCGCTCTTTTAAAAATAATACTGGCATGTTTCTGGCTTAATTTTTTTTACCGCTTTATGAGGTGGAAAGCAAGAGAAGGGAGAGGAAGAATGAAAAACTTTGAAGTTGCTTCTGTTGTAGCTGCAAAACCAATAGCTAACTATTGTGTCTCTACGTTGTTTGTTACAGCAACACTAGATTTTTCAAGGTAGTATCTTAGCTGGATAGTGACTGTAGGATAACTGTGCTTTTTCATGAAGTTGCTACGTAGTCTCTGCAAGGTCCTAAAGCTGTCAACTTGATTAATGAAATAAGCATAGATGTCTTTATCTTACATTTAAGAGAAGTAAAAATATAGTTCACACTCTGAGAGTGCCTTGGCTTTATTTGCATGTGTGTTAAGAATGCTTGCTCAGCTCTACTACAATTAGACAGTTGGTTATTTGGACAGATGTCCCCACAGCTGGCTACTGCTTATTGTTGTTTCCTAGCAGAGTTCAATAATGTTGTATTGGAATTTGGGGATGAAATTTACGCTTGTAAATCCAAAAGCCTATAATGTTTTCATTCTAGCTACTAAGAAACAAACTCCAAACAGTTTTTAGGATGTTCTAATAAAGTGTCTTTCTGTAAATTTCACAACCTGAAGCATGTTTTTATTTCTCACTAGGCATTGACTAAGTACTTTCAGCTGAATTCTGTGCGTCTTTCTTAGGAAAACAGTCTCAGTTATGTGAGGTAACTGCAGATTTTCTGTGGTTTTGGTGACTCTGAGCATCTTGTATGCTCAGCAGCTTTTAAGCTTGAGGATTCTCTAGCAATGTGCAGTGCTTCCTCTGTCTCAGCTTCTAAGAAGGTTATAGATGCCTGCCGAATGGTTAGAGGTGTCAGTTGCAGGAAATCCAGGCTAGGAAGGAAAAGAGTGTAACAAACAGAAGGCAGCAACTATAGTGCTTCTGCCCTTTAATACATACAGTAGCAAGAAGATAGGAATTCATACATCCTCAGGGATGGGACAGTTGAGAAGTGATGGGCACAAAGTCTGTTAATTACCTGCCACACGTCAATGCTGTACATTCCTCTTTGCTTTCAACTTGTCTTGTGTTAGATGTTTAGGATTGACCTGCAAATATATGGGAAACTTTATGAATCTGGAAGCATGCACAGTTCGGCAGTTTTGAAGTGGAAAGATTGAGGGTTTTTTTCAGTTGACTAAACTTGCTTTTTCACTTATTCAAAACACTTTCTACAAGACATATGCAATAACTTGTTTACCATCAGTTTTTGCCCAAGAACTAAATGTGATATGGGACTGAAAAGATTATTGAAGAATTATTGAAGCAGTATCTGCTCTGCCTTTTGTCAAAGTTATTGATTGAAAACTCTCTTGGGAAGAAAGCCCATTCTGTGTACTTAGTAATACAGTGCTGAATATAATAAAATAACAGAAGATTGTGTTCCAGTGTAGATTTTGTGTGTGTGTAGTTTTTAATGTTATACTGTTCTTGTAAAAATGGGGTTTGTGCGTATGCTGACGCCACTGTGTTTAAGAAACTTTCTAATGCATAGGCAGCTCTTACCAGCAAACTGGTGCTACTACCAGTCTAATTCACTCGCCCAGCAGAAGAAACAAGGCAGACTAGGCAAGTTATGCTATTACAGGTCTGAGAGTGTCTAGATCAGACTGTTTCCCAGTACACTTGTCTTAGTTACTGATCGCACTTCT
Source organism: Cariama cristata (assembly GCF_000690535.1). Classification (NCBI taxonomy): domain Eukaryota; kingdom Metazoa; phylum Chordata; class Aves; order Cariamiformes; family Cariamidae; genus Cariama; species Cariama cristata. The sequence goes on along the minus strand of NW_009601349.1, from coordinate 29,595 downwards.
ATCCTGCCATAACTGTGCTGGCAGATCTCTGTATCTATATTTGAAAACATTTGTCCAGAGCAGCCTCCTCTCCTTCCCCAGTCCTTTTCAAAGATCAGTCTTGAGCTAATCTAGCTTTGAAGGGATTTATAGTAAGTAATATAATAAATTTTGTTTCAGGTTAAGCCCTGGATAAAGCTAAATACATAGTAACAGAGATCTCAAAGCACATGGTGTCTCTGACAGGTTTTTCTGCCCTGTTACTCCTCTTAACATAAGCCCCTCACCTTGCTATTCATACAAAGCACCTTGCCCATGTTGACAGTGGAAGCCTGCCTTGCCTCCTGCTGTCTGATGGACTGATACAGGGAGAGAGACTAACATGGTTGAAGTTATGTAAAGTTTTTAGTTGAACCTGGAAACTTTCTTTGGCTTAACAAGGTGAGTTAGTAAAGGTTCTACCCTGAAGAGTTAATAGCGAGCAGTGTGACTCTTTCTTGCTCCTGTTCTGTTGTTCAAAAGTCTACTCGATTAAAAATGTCTTCCCACTTAGTACTCTGCTCCATCCAAGTCTGGCCACTTTTAGTTTTGTTTCACTGATTTGATGCTGTTGGGACAAGTAAGATTTTTATTCTAGCATGTGTAAGCTCACTAAACTGTTAGACAAGTAATAGTTATTTTACCAGGACGTCCTTTTTTTTTTTTTTTTTTTTTCTTATTATTATTATTACTTGTTTCTCCTTAAGATAGGTTGTTAAATAGGAAATGAGATGTCTGGTGCTACTAGCAAACTTTAGCAGCAGCTTCTAGTTTGTCTTCAGAGAAGCAAGACCTTCAATGTTGTATTGAAATTTGGGGATGAAATATAAAAATACTTGTGAAACCAAAAGCCTTTAACATTTTGATACTAGCTACTAAGAAACAAAGTGACTTCTTGTAAATTTCTTAATCTGAAGCATGTTTTTATGCATGGTATAAATGGGAAAGAGCATAATGTGCTTCTTAAAGCAATGTTACTTTATGCTGTGATTCATCCATGGAGTTGAAAAGCTTATTTAGGTCTCTGTAAGCATATTTATCAAGCTTGGATCACCTGTGTTTTGACTTGTCCTACTGAACTATTCTTATACTCCGAAAGTATGGAGGTGGGGTCAGGGGGAAGCTTCATGTTAAACTCAGCTTCCCCTTTTAGTTCTCCTGTGTAGTATCAAGGCTTTTCTGTCCAAATATTCCAGTTTATACCATTTTACAGGGGGGGTGAAAATCTGCGAAGTTTAGCTAGATGGCTGGGTTGCTCTTCCAGGTCTTAAGGCTTTGTTCGAATAAGGGAAAAAAATATTGCAACACCTCAAAGATGTGTCCAATCCCTCCCCATCTAGTAAATTAATCTCAGTGAACTGTTTTTATTGACACTGGGATTGTTTTGGTTCAATTTAAATCTACTTAAATCAATTGCACCTAAACTGAAATGTATTATTTTGGAAACTGAGACTGCTGCATGGGTTAGCATCTGCTTATGCAATCGGTACCAACTCTGTTGCAATAGTCTCATGTAAACACTGTCTGGTTCTAACCCTGCCTAACATAGGTTACCGACTGGTGTGAGGGCTTGATTAAACTCTTCTGCTTCTACTTTCTTATCTCTAAAATGAGGACAACAGCATTTTCCAAAGCCCTTCTAAAGGGGAGTTGGCTACATTTGTCACCATGTATGTATTCAGATAGGAAGGAAGCCTAACCTGCTATTATAGATTATTCCAACTTCTTAATTTGAGCTGATGCAACGTAAAAGTTGTTGAAATATTTTTTTTTCCAAACAAGGAAAAGTGTGTTTATAAGCATATTGACACAGAAACCCTCTAAATTAAGCTGTATTAATGAAAGCTATGAAATCGTCTGATAGGTTTTATTTCTGAATGAGACTAATGGGAGGCTAAAGAAAAGTTGGGACATTCAGCATCTGCAGAACAGCTGCAGTTCTCATGCAGCAGTAACCTTTAGTTAATTTGTCTTCAAAACATGTCTATGTGGAACTTGGGAAAGTGAAAAGGAAACAGTTCTATAATTGCATTAATCACAAGAGCAAGGGAATGCTGGTGAAGCACTGAATATGCTTTTAATCAAAATAGTTTATTAACTAGTTCATTAAACTGGAATCTTGTCCTGAAATTAATAGAGGAAAAAATCCATATCAACTGTTAAATTCTGTAGTCATGACCTGTCAAAGAAGCCATATACCTTTTCAAAACTGTTGATGTTTACATCCATTGCACAGAAGTGGAAAGGAGAAATAAAGTTAAGCAGCGTTAGTTCTTTCAAGCATAGGATCTGCAAGTATCACAAATAGGTAAGCTTCAGTGTTCAATTCTGCAATGGCAAAGTAATTCCAGTTAACTAATTTGCTGAATTATGAGTTTCACTTATTATTCAACTCTGCAGAAAGCCACAAAAAGGAAATAACCTTGTTGATCTCTTTCCATGAATATCCCTCACATTGTTTGTCCTATGAATTATGACTTATAGGAAAATTAACTGTCCATGCTATACATCATGCGCAAGCAAGTCTTAAACAGTGCATGCTGTAAAAATATTGACATGCCTCCAAGAGGTTAATATCCCTACAGATTAGAACTTTTTTCCAGAGGAAACAGTAACACCTATTTGTACTGCAGAATGGAAGTAGAGCTCTACTTGTTCAAATGATAATTTTTTTTTTTTAATGGGCTCTTACCACCTGAGTCTCCCTTGACTTCATGTTTCATCTTAAAATAGAAACTATTCCAAAACTTGGGCTTTTATTACCAAATTCATTCTCTCATTACAATAGTTTACCCTTAGTCTTCTGTTTTGCACATCTGGGCTGGGAGGTCACTAATAAAGCATGCTGTTAGCTAGTTGATATGGCAAAGAGAAGGTTAAGAGCAGGACAACAAGGGTTGGTAGTGAGGGGAAATTTAATTATTCAACTTTAATGGTTCAATTTGCCAAAAAACCTCAAAATTCACCATGTAGCAGCTTATGACTGCTTGATTTCTGATCAAACAGTGGCTCTAAGTTCTGTGCTTTCTCTTAGGGACTTGAATACATGCTTGATTTAATTTCTAAGAACGAAAACTACCAATGTAGCCACCAGAGAGTTCATTTTTACACACTTAAGGTACAGAAACGGCAATAAATATTTCCAAAGACCTGGCTACTCAGAGTTTTTCTGTCAAGTCATGTGAGCAACACTGGCTTGGCCTCAACTTGCCTTGTTAAGGAAGAAGGTGCATGTGCTTATGTCCAATCTTGTTTGGTCTGAAAATCCTTTTGTGGCCTTATTCTTGAATTTACTGGATGAAAACTGAAACCTCAGACTTGGGGTATTTCTTTCAGCAGAGGTAGTTTGGGAAAGCTATGTGGAGTTTCTGCAAGGATGAAGAAAAAGGCAAAACACAGAACTTGTTACAGACCGTGAAATCAATAAGCGTTATCCAAATCCTGCTGGGCAGAGTACAACAGGTTTCCACAAACACACATGACTTCTTAGAAAACACTTTATGTGTCTTTTGACTGAGAATTTCTCAAACTGTCTGTTTTTAAAATACTGTCTTGTAAAATAGAGGTTTATGAAGGAAAGCTGCAAGAATAAATGTAACTCTTGCTTTGCTTTTTACAAAACAAAAGAACAAAGACCTACCCTTCTTCACACACCCCCCACCCCTGCCTCCAGGTGGGTAGTGTTTCTGCTGCAATCCTTGATTAGTGTTCTGTTTACATTATCAGCTGGAATATTTTCATGCAAAATTTGCTTAATCTGAAGAGAATAGCTCTTGTGTTATGTTTGTAGCTGTAGATTTAACAGCCATCTGTAAACCTTCAGTAGAACAGCACTTTGTACAAGTAACAAGTGCAAATTATCATTACAAAATCGCTAATCTTGAGTTGTACTTCTCTTAAATATCGCTTTAAGATGAGGCTTCACAAAATCAGTAGGACAATGTGTCTACTTTGTAGAACCACTAGTGTACTCAGTAAAGGAAATGACATGTATTTTATGGTGCTCTAGCCTTATTGAAAGACTTTTTTAAACTCTTGTTACAAGTCTGCCCGGAGAAAAATATAAGTGAAGCTCGTGCTGCAAAAGTTTTGGTGTTCTGTTTATCAGTACAGTTGTTTCTTTCCAAGTAACTTGTTTTACTCTTTAGCATTTATCTCTTGCCTACTCTGCATCATGGCAATCCTCGAGTAAGAACTCCTGCATGCCTTTGAATGGTGCCACAGAAAATGGTGAAATTGTTTACTCTTTCTCAAAACTTCTGTCTGAAGAACTCCTTCTCTCTTACTAAGACGATTTTACTGTATGACAGTAATATGCTCCCCAATGCATTAGAATTGCAATAAGGATTTCAGATCAAGAATCTTACCTGTAACACCACACTGTAGAAATATTTACATTAAACTAAACCAGTAACTGTTAAGCTGGATCTTGGTTTAGACAGGGAGGCTCATCTACACTACCTTGCTGAATGCTTTGACTAAAGACTGTTGCATAGGTTGAGAACCTGTTTTAATTTGCAGCTTAATTTCACTCGTGCTCATTTTCTTGTTTTGTTCATATACCAACACTGGGGTTTGGTTTAAATGGCTTTTGTTTGTGGTCTTGCATTGTAGTTTCTGATGTAGTACAAAAGAATGCAATGCTGTCCCCTCTCAGCCTTTATTTTTGCAGTACAAACTGCTTTGGCTGACCTGTAATAATCTGCACATTCTTCTAGTCCTTGTCTGCCTCTGTTCCTGTTTGTTGAAGGTGGATGACCAGAATTGTAGAAATTGCATAAGCTAAATTTCACCAGTGCTTTGCAGAATGGTAGGATCATCAGGATAGGGGGATTTCAAACACCTAGACCTTCCCTGAAGTTCTTCCCCTTTTGTTTTTATTGATGTGCCTCTGTTGTTGAGATGCCCGAACTGTGTGACTGGACTGATGACATGTAATGAAAAAAATGTTTTCCCCTTGCATTTACCGCTGCAGGTTATGATAACACTTTTATGTCAGAAAATGGGAAAGAAGAGGCGGAATAAATTGCAGTGGGTGACTAGGAGATCTTAAAACTGACTTTAAAAATACCCAATTTTTGAAGCATAGTTCTTCTTAGGATACATTATCCTTGAAACAAAGCAGTAATAATTTAGTGTACAATTGGCCGGGACAGTTCACGCCTCTCAAACATTTATTGCTCAGCTGATTTGAAAAAGGTGTTTATATGTTGAAGGCATGTCAAAGTCTACAATATCACTAGATTTACAGGGTGCCCAAGTACGTGGGTAATATAAATGAAATGTTTGTTGCCATCCTTGCTAATGACTGAAATGATGCCAGTAAATGACTCTAAAAGATACAGACAGTGTGCCAGCTGACTGCTCTGTCATTACCGTTTTTTTTAAGCTTACAGCACTGCTGAGGCTTATCATAACCCATGTGCTACCTGTATAAGACCTTATCTTCTCTAAATAAAATTGATGACAAAACCTATACTGCTTTCAAGAGCAATAAAGTCCAATTTCAAGATATAGAAGTTCTGGAACTCTCCTCTTACTTCAGGGTAATGGAAGGAGAGATTCAGTTCATAACCTAGACTGAAGGAAGAAATTATGGAAACTAGATAAATTTTAAACTGTATTTTCCTAGTCTGCTCTGTCTTGTGGAAGGACATAATTCAACTAAGTCAGATGGTTTTCCAGTAGTTCTTTTCTACAGACAGGCATTTTCTGTTGTTAAATCAACACCCTTTCCTGGAACTACTGTTTTTCTATTATTTTTCAGATACTGCAGAAGTTGGGAAGATAGGAGGGTTAAGTGGTGCCTACTTGTTTGTCCCGAGGAAGATAATTCTCTTGTCATGTCCATGGTCATTATTTCCCAGGATATTTTCCATTAACTTGAAAACTCTCAGCTCTTGTTCTCTATGACAAAGGACAAAAAAACCCAAAACAAAGCAAAAAAAAACCCAACCAAACAAAACAGAAAAAACAAAACAAAAACCCAAACAAACAAAAAGCCCAAAACCCCACAAAAAACCACCCCCAAAACCCCAAAATGAATGCACTTGCATCTTGGGAAGCACCGTGTCCTCAGGCAAGCTCTCTTGATTAGGTTTATTACTCAGCTGTAACTTTCCATTCAAAACTCAAAAACATCAATACGTTTTGTGAAGCTTGTATTCACCCAGGTGGGAATGAAGAGGTGATGGTGCCAGTTACCAGTGCTAATTGAGCAGGTAATCTTGCCGTACATTACGGCACTACTAAGACTTTGTTTCTCCAAGTAGAAGCAACTCTAAGGACTTGCCATAGCTAGAGTAGAATTCATTGCAGTGATCAGCATTTACATCTATGTGAACTACTCAAATGGTCAGCACATGAATGTCTGGTTTTAATTGGGGAGGAGGGAGCAGGGGGTGGGAGGAGAGAAGACTATTCAGTATATCTAATGCTGGTACTATAGAAGCACCCAAGATATTTATTGTCATTTCTGTATCCTGTTTCATCTTGTTCATGCTTTGTCTAATTTTGATCATCTTTCCAAGCAGGGAATAGCTGGCACATTATTTACCTTCTCTATTTCCAAACAATAATGTGGATTTAATTTGACTGTAGGCTCACAAATTGTTTCCACTGGACTGTGTCCTGAGGCCTCCAGACTCATAAATATTAGCCACAATTTAATTTTTATGAGTCTTTCAAGTTCAAGCAAGTACAAAGATGGTTCTTTACGTCTCCTCTAAATTCACAATGTATTGCATGACCTTCAGATAACAAGCTAAAACCAGGGTAGAGCATGAATCTTCTAATTTTGCACGTAAAAACCTTCACCCCCCCCCCTTTTTTTCTCTACACCTCACCCCCCCCCCCCCCTTCTTGTCTCTGACTGATTAGGGCTATTTCTGATCAATAAATTGAGATTGTGCTTGAAGACCATGATTTGTTCTGCCCAATATGAGTTAATTAACAGATTGCCTTTCTAAAGGATCACTTAGTCTGGTTAAATTGTAGTTGAAAAACAAGAAAACAAATGAGCACTTAAAAGAATGAAATAACAAGTGTCTCTATCTGTGACAAATGTGCATTCTCTACCCTCTTTTTTTTTTTTTGCCAATTAGAAAGCATATAGAGTAAGACAACACAGTGGCAAGTAGAGATGCTTGTGCCTGTAGTACTGTCTTTAGCGAGAATACCCTTCGCAGGTTAAAGAAATTATTTCCTCTCCACTGGGTTGTCAGTGTTGGCGGTTATAGATTAAGAAAGCTTGATAACTGGTCCCTGTTACAAATTTATCTTTTTGATATTGTTCCCCCCACACACTGTACTTGCAAAAGGGTGAAACAAAACCCAGAAGAATAAAAAAAGCAACTGAAGTGCCCAGTTTTCACTCTGTTCCTTTTGAGACTGTCCACTGAAGAACTTCCTGCATTGTTTAACATGCATAACTGGTGGTGTATTAAAATAATCATGCGAGGGGAGGGGGGGTGGGTAAGTGCTGTCATCAGTGCTTGGGAGAAGGTAGGGGAAAACTCCTTTCCACTTAGCAGAATAGTTAGAAAGAAGGTCTCTTCTGCAAGGTCACGATGGATTTTTAGGCCACTAGCCTAATAAAGGTAGGCACCTGTGACAGTATTAGCTCTTCAGTTTTATTTATGATGGCATTGCATCCAAACTTGGGTGCTTGTGAAAAACTTCGCTTGCAACATTTTTGGAAAGTCCTGGAGTCTGTATGCAGTAGTACACTAACGTATAGCAAGGATGCTCTTGTTTAAATCCTCCCTGTACATACAGGTTATTCTGGGATTGGGTGGTGTGAATTTCACAAAGAACAGCTAACTCGATATAACTTCAGGTACAAATAGAAATTAATTGGCTTATCCAGCAAACTGTCTCTTTTGCAGAGATATCATAGAGCTCACTGTCGAGCAGTTCCAGTTTGCTTTGGGGTATTTCTGTGTTCTTCCTCAGTTCTGAGCACCTAAATAAACCTCAGATGAAGCTTCCTCAGAACTACGCTAAACAGCAAATATTTTCCAGTGTGAAAGTATGTGTGTAGGGTTAAGATGTGAATGCTTTCTGGTTCCTTTTCAAGCTGAGTCATGTTCTTCGAAGGACATACACAGGTTTTCTTTACAGCAGAGTGATGCAGTTATTTAGAGTATCTTCCCCCTGTGTTTGGTAGTATCTTGTATGCCTAACTGTGATCCTCTGGTATTCTTACTAGATAGACAGCCTGTTCTGCTTTCCTGGCTAATCAGTAAATTTAAAGGAATCTGCAGCTCTGATCCATGGCTTCTTCATAGCATGTACTTAATTACTTTAATTGGAATCTGGTTTCGAAGTCCAGTACAAGACAACCAACTCTGTGCTTTCTCCATCTAATAAAACTAGCAAGGCTGCTTACAAAAAAAAAGTGCCAGGCACATTGGAGTCTAGGAACAGGAGTTTCCCAAATACTTTTTTTAAAAAAAAAAAATCAATAAAGAATTGTGACAAAAAGACCTGATTAAGAAATCAAGACAAAGACACATGTAAAAAGCCCTCTGGGTGTGCTGTATTCTAAATTAACAGACACAAATGATGTCTGGTTTGCTGTCCTGTTATATAACAAAACTATGCAAAGTGAAAACCAGGCATGTATTTACATGCATTCTTTAAATATCAGGCTTAGATGTAGGGACAGCTCTGTATGAAGTGGCATGTGCTGGAGGCTCTATTAGGTAAGAAAAGGTATGCTTAGATGGAGGTCCAAGTTGCTGACAGACCAAAGTCAAGCCTAAGGATAGTGTCTTGGTTCTGTAGTTCACTTATGCATTGAGAAGCACTGTTGCCTGAATAGAATGAAACACTGAAAAGTTGCCTGGCTAAACGAAGAATCAACAAGATTAGCTAAACTTTCTCTGCAGAGCAATTTCGATCTTGTTTTATAATTTTTTGGACAAATGTGTTATCTACAGTGCATTTCACCTATATATGTACCTTTCTATTTTGTGGGCTAAGATACTGGTGGATCATTTAAAGTCACTTTCAGCAAATTTAAATAACTTTTATAATTGCCTGTTAAATAAAAGGAAACACTGATATGTTGAAGCAGTTAAAAACAAGAGTTGAGAACTTAAAGAAGTTCTTTCTCTGAAGACTTTGAAAAACTGACAAGATAACATTCTATCTGCTGTATGGGTAGGAGTGTGAAGATACCATCTCATTCTGGTTTAAATCTTGCTGTTGCTGGAAAGAAAACCCTCCCCTGAAGTATGTAAACCTGTATTTACCAGGATGTTTTTTCCCAAGTGGGAATTTTCAAAAGTTTGCCCTTTGATAGGAACTGTATTTTAAGACTAAACTGTTGATTAAAAAATGCAAAATATGTTTTTACTTGCAATAACACTTAATCAACCATTTTATAAATGCAGTGTATGACAGCAAGGGGAAAAATTGTCCCCTGCTGTTTGTAGTTGATCTATGTAGGAATGTAAACACTGGGACTAACACTTGCTTTCCAGGGTTTGACTTTTATTTTTGTTCTAGTTCAATTCATAGATAAGAGGGAAGGAATCCTGTACACCCGTATGGATCTCTATTTTTTGGGGTAATGTTCATGTATGCTTTTGGTTAGGTTTATTATTTACATCTGTCAACACCAAGCGTGAGGCTTGTGGGGTTTTTCTTCCTTTAGAAGTAAAAGTTAACATTAGTTCCTTGATGACTACTTCCTATTTTTTGCCTTTTTGGAATTGTAGTAGGTGGCTACTGGCCATAACCCCATTGTGCTATTACAAAGAAGCTGTTTCTGCCTCGGATTTTATGTTTGTTAACATAGACTGTACAAATTCTAGGATTAGCGAGAGCCTTGGAGAACCTAGCAACTCTTAGTATAGGCCAGCTGGGAAGAAATGCCGTGCATAGCAGTTGAATTAACGGCAGATTCACTCCTTTATGCTCAGTTGATCCAGAGTCAGACTTTAATGTCCTCTTTAATAAATGTGGAATTTATTGGATCCTACCATCCTTCTCTAATGCAGGTGCTGCTGACTCATATCCTGCACCTTTTGCCCCAACCACTTTCCAACTCGACTCTCTGCGTAGGTCAGTACAGGACAGTAAAACTTTCACAGGTTAGCAAGACACAAGGATGTTGCCTGTTAGACCGAGACAATGTGGTTCACATGTCTTATTTTTCTTTCTACAAAAAAGGTCGCAAACCATTCCCCACAGAAGTGAAGTAGGAAATCCAGGACTCAGCTAAAAGACTTCTTTTTACATCTGGCATGGTTCTTGTCCTGACAAACATGAAATTCATATTGCGAACACAGATAATGCTGAGAGGGAAATGAAAGGTCAGCTATCCTAAGTCCTGCTGGTTAGCGTAGTCCTGCAGAGACTGTCAAGTGGCTAAGGCAGCCTGAAAGGCTTGTTCGCTTGGCCCTGTGTGCTGGCCCTGGTCATATGCCAGCTTGTTTCAGTCAGCTGGGAACTTGGGAGTCCAAGTGAGCAATCAGGATAAGCCTCTCATTACACTAGAGATGGGGGTGAAAAAAAAAAAAAGGATGGCAGGAACCACAAGTGTATGCTTTTCTGGTGACTTTGAGCTGCTCTGGGTGGGTGGATAGATACTACCATCCTTCCCTTCCCTGAGAACTCTTGCCTCGAGCTGATTAAGTCCTAAATGCGCCAAGTGGCTGGCAGCAGAAATATGCATGTCCAAATAGGGTGGTGCTGTTTTGTATTCTAGGTTGTGGGGTTTTTTGTATTGTAATCCTCAAAGGATTTCTTATTTTTTCCTCTCCAAGAACCGATGAGCTTTGATTTCTCTGCACATAGACACAAGTATAGCAGCCCTCCTAAAGACGACATTGGAATAGCTGGTCTTTCTGCTGCCTTGATGAAATCATTTAACCTAATGTGTATTTTCTCATCTTTCTGCAGCTCTGCCACGTTGTGTCTCTGGCTACCAAAGTGAGCATCATGGCATAGCAAAATTTTCTTAGCAGTAGTGCAGCTGTCTTTGGAAATGAAGGCTGGGAAGAGAGATGAAATGTTTCAGTCTCAAGGATATATAGGTTAATATGAAGGTTTTGGAGAACTCAAACAGAAAAAATTTGATAAATCATTACATGTATGCGCCTCATATATCTAGACGTGAAAAGTACTTGGGGAAAAAAAGTTTCTTACTCATTGTTAAAACCATTAGTTGCATAGTTGGCTTCTCTTTCACTTTCCTTACCCAAACCCCAAGCTGCCAAGATACTCTAGTGAGGAAAATATTTTCTCTGATGGGTAGAATCCTCCATTCAGTCAGGAGACTTCAGAGGTGCGGGGGAAGGCAGTTGGCTTTAAATCTCTTTTTTTTTTTCTTTCTTTCTTTCTCCAATGACTATAACTCAAAACAATAGATTATGGCATTTATTATTATATTAAATATGCATTTGTTGCTTAACAACTAGATACACAAACTTACTCAATAGATGAGCTATGACAGCTGTCAGCCAGGATTAATATATTCCTAGTTTGACTGTGAATCTACTACTTCTGATCTAGCTCTGAAGTACTTACAAATTCAGACTGTGCCTGTGAAATAACTTCTGTTGCTTTTAATATGGAAGCAGATGTCAAAGTGCAAGATGCCAACAGGGCAGGAAGTTTCTGGCCATGGCCACCGTGTTGCCTGTCTGCATGATGAGTCTGAAGAAGTTGTTCTGTCAATCTAGCTGTGACCACTCACAGACCTTTTTTCTTCAAAAAGGTTACTGACTGGGAGGATTTCTTTTATCTTTATTTACATGTAAACCTGAGACAATATTATCTAGGTCAGCAGAACATTATAGTGTGTATCTGACCTGGGAGTCTTAACATGTGACTCGATTTTTTATTATCGGAAAGAAAAACATTAACAATTAAATATGTTTTGATTGCTTTTGAAAATCTGATTATAATAAACAGCTGACTGCTACTGTAACTTTATAGCTGGAGCCAGAAAACCTAGGTAACTGCAAAAACCATGGGGGATAAGTAGAAGGGTGTGTAATTTGCATGGCATGGATTCTTAATTTTTTTCATTTTTAAAGTAACTTAGAAGTTACTTTAAACCTTTTCTTGATTTTTAAAAGCTACGACAAATGTCCATACAAATTCTTGTACCACTTCACCTATTTATTTTGCTTTGCTCTGCTGCTGGATTTGATTAAAATTAAAATCTGCTTAAAGATGAACAGCAGTATAGAGTTTCATCTGATATTATAAATTTAAACCTTATTACCCTGGAAAATTTTATTATGATTGGCTAAATTGTCAGTATTGTATGTACCCATTAATAGAGAACTACTGCACGGTTTTCCAATTTCTTCAAATTGCATACAACTTTTGGATGGCTAATGTGAAAAGAGATTGCTGTTGAAGCTTTATTTCTTGTAGGAAGGCCTCTAAAATACTTGATAGACTTGTAATTCTCAGTGTTTTTCTGTGCATTAAATCTTTACATCCTCCATAAAAGAACTTGAGAAAGAAGCAAAATTATTCCATGTTTTTTCAGAGTCAGAAGTGGGGACAAAGCCTAGGAGTCCTGAAAGGATGCATCAGTTACTGCTTTAACGGACTCTGCTTTTGGATGCAGCAGCCAGCTGTGATTTGTCCTTTATGTACATGGTAATACTCTTGAGAGTAGAATGAAAGCCACTGGTTCTGATTTTAGGCTTGATAATTCAATTAGATCTCCTTTCTTAGGGAGAAACACTTAGCATTTGCAAAAGAGAATTGTTCATACCACTGGGAGAAGCTTAAAACTACCATTAGACTTATGTGTCAGATCTCCAGGGAATGCTTTGAATAGCATGGGAGGCTTCAGCCTCTTCAAAAGAGGCCTAGCACTGGGCAATATCTCGCTGTTCTTCTTCCATGTAATAGGGTTCCTGTGGGGCAGGATCTGTTGCTTTAGTTTTTATAGCCTGTTTATTGTCTTGTGTCTTTAGTCTGGCCTATCTGGCCATAAGTACCCCAGAAGTCCTTTTTCTTTCCTATTGCTCATTGTTATCAGACCCAGCTACTCCTTATTAAAGTGTCTAGGATTTCATGTGAAATGTGAAATTATTCCTACTTGATCTGCAAAACCTGTATCACAGCTTTCTTGCAGTTGTTAACTCAGAATAAAATCACTGTGTGGGGATCCATGTACTTGCTGGGGGCCACCCAGCTGGAAAGCAGCTTTGCAGAAAAGGACCTGGTAACCTGGTGGACATCAAGTTGAACACGAACCAACAATGTGCCCTTGCAGCAAAGGTTGTTAAAGGTGGCTTGGTCTGCATTAGGCAAAGCACTGCCAGCAGGTCTATAGCCTGTTTATTGTCTTGTGTCTTTAGTCTGGCCTATCTGGCCATAAGTACCCCAGAAGTCCTTTTTCTTTCCTATTGCTCATTGTTATCAGACCCAGCTACTCCTTATTAAAGTGTCTAGGATTTCATGTGAAATGTGAAATTATTCCTACTTGATCTGCAAAACCTGTATCACAGCTTTCTTGCAGTTGTTAACTCAGAATAAAATCACTGTGTGGGGATCCATGTACTTGCTGGGGGCCACCCAGCTGGAAAGCAGCTTTGCAGAAAAGGACCTGGTAACCTGGTGGACATCAAGTTGAACACGAACCAACAATGTGCCCTTGCAGCAAAGGTTGTTAAAGGTGGCTTGGTCTGCATTAGGCAAAGCACTGCCAGCAGGTCGAGGGAGGTGATCCTTCCCCTCTACTCTGTGCTGGTGAAGCCACACCTGGAGTACTGTATCCAGTTCTGGGTTCCCTTAGTACAAGAAAGACATGGGACATGCTGGAGTGAGTCTAGCAAAGAGTCACTAAGGTGGTCAAGGGACTGGAGGGTGCTCCAGTCCTCCAATGAGGACAGGCTGAGAGAGCTGGGACTGTTCAGCATGAAGAAGAAAAGTCTCAGGGGGATCTCATCAATGTATATAAATACCAGCAGGGAGTGTGTAAAATAGTATTTTCTTCTTTTCCCAGAAAGAAAACAAAGCCTTGTGCACTTGTTCATGCTTACAGAGGCAGAAGGTGATAGTTCTGACCCATGTTTCCTTCTTCTGAAGGCCAAGAAGCCAAAGTAAAATGGCATATTCCACATACCTAGTTATGATAAAGCTCACTTGGAGTCAGTCTCCAATGTGCTTGTTATTTTAGTTTTGTACCCTCTCATTACTTCTACAGGGACTAAATGTCATTCTGTTATGAACCATTTTACCTTACAGTGGTACTGATCAAATTTCAAACTTAACCATCCCTCCTGCTAATACAAAGACAAGGGCAGCTAAGATGGGTCTGCTGACTATTGCAAGCTTTTACGGCACCATGGAGACTTGCCCTAGCAGACCTTGACAGGCTAGTAGGAAAAAAACAAACAAAACAAACAATTTGAATAAATGCGTTAGTATGTGGCTGCCCAGTTTGGGAAAACCTTGCCGCTGTTCTGGGCTATCCCAGCAGAAAATGGAGAAGTAAAATAAATAGCAGTAGGACAGACCCATAATACCTATGTGGGTCAAGGCTTCTCCTTGCTATTTTCAAATTTATTTTGAGAACTTTTCAGCCCTACTGTTACTCATGTAGAGAGGATGCAAGTGGCATGTGCCCAAAGCATCTGAGAGGAAGACCTCTCCTTTGCCCAACATAGAGGAGATCTAAGAACTCCTTCTTGTGATACCTGGTGAATCTTGAGTGAACCTGATCATCGGAGGGTTAATAAAGTCACCAAGCCCAGGAAACACAAGGCTGTATTGGAGCAGTGCTGGGGTTTTTCTGTGGGGAAGTACCTGCAAATGGAGGAAATTGTCTGCTTGATTGTGTTCAAATGGCATCCCGGTTTCTACTTGTGTTAATGTCATCAGAAGATGTATTCGTTTTATGTGTCTTAAATCTCCCTGAGCAATTGCAAGCCTGTTTACTTCCAGCAATGGCTCCAGGGACTCTAGACCTTTTCCTTTTTCCTTTGCCAAAGTGCAGAATTGGAGTGGTGGGAAGTGAGGGAGAAGAGGGGGTTTGATTCCTGTGAGGCAAAAGTAGTTTGACTGAAAATAAAGTCCTGCCTTTATCAGTACAAACTGTCATGCGGTGAGGTCTAAGGTGATGTGTAAATTCTGAGTTAGTTAACTATTTCCAGCTTTTTAATTTGGGCGTACTTGAAAAGTTATTTTCTGAATGACATCTTTCAAGATACTAAGAACACTTGCACCGTCTACCCTTTTCTTCCTCTCCCTCCTTGACCCCTATCTTCCCATCCAAAGACTTTCTCGAGCAAATTTTTTGTAGTTTAAGAAATCCACCACAGGCAACCTGAGGCATTCTGTATCCTAGCATACAAACATAAAGGCATCTCTGACATTGCCTAACAGTTTTACCAAGAGAAAAAACCCGTATTTGCTGTTCAGTTGTATGGTGTCCACTCACATTGTTGAAGCCAAAATATTTAATTATTTCAGTATGGGCAAAAGTTATGCTTCTTGGAAAGCAGCTACATATTTCCCATTGCACCAAAGCTATCTAAGCATGTTTTGTGACTGTCTTTGTTCCTGCAGCTGGGATGCATATAGTGCATTCGGGCTTATTGCAGGCATAAAGTCACTTTAAAAGACTAGACTGTAAATCATAGATAACTGTGTGCTAATAGCAGATAGCTGTGTGCAAATAGGGACAGGTGGAGGGTGGCAGCTTTGGCTGGAGAGTATTTATGATTCTCTCTATAAAGTGTTTATATAACTGAGAGCATTAGCCACCTCTGCCCCAAAATGTTAACTGCCTGGGTGTGAAGGGCAGCTGTGTGCTACTCAGTCCAGCAGCTTCTTCCCCTTGGGTTGGGGCCCCCTTCACACCTCCAGACCTCAGACGCTGGCGGATCTTAACTTAACTGTATGTACTGGGAAACTGAGCTCATTAGCTCAGGCTGAAGGTGGAGTAATGCAATGAGATAATGGCCCAGTGACAATGGAAACAGATACTTCGGTGTGTCTCTTATGAGATCAGTTGCTCTGTGAGGAAATAACAATGAAAAAAAAAATCCAAGTCTGCTTATAGCATGGAAAATGACTGGAGAACTGGTGTTTGATAGAACATTTAGTGCAGTGTTTCTGGGCAGTGGAAGAAGTCAAGGCATCTTTTCAGGGCTAATAGATCACAGATTGTGTCTATCGGGTACTTTGGATGTCCTTTGGGACTTTTAGGAAGTTCATCTGCAGACCATAGCAGAAATGAATGAAGTTACTTTGATTGCTCTCTACTCAGATGAGCTCTTGTGATCCATTGTAGCTGCCTCAGATATTTTTTTTTTTTTCGGAAGGGGCTGGCATTGTGCGTTTACTTACCTGCTCTCGACCTGCCCGTTCTGGGGCTACTTCTCATTTCAACACTATTTTCTTATGACAAATGACTGCCTTGGTGAGAACTCTCACTCCTTTTCTCTCCAGAGCCTGTAGGCTATGGAAAGACACTGCACGCAATTTTGTACATACATTGAGTTTACCACGAGAAAAATCTAGTTCTGTACTTTCATTCACTTTCAGTGCTTCTCCTTTTATCTTCTATAATAGCTTGTGTGTTGAAAGTGCATTTTTAATTAAATTGTTTGGATCTTGTATATGCACAATACATTCACTTTGAGGGCATCTTTATTACAGTAGGAGGGTGGTGATATGTAATAAGTCTCAAGAATAATTAAAACCTGTGTTAACTTGTATATGTTTTCAGTAGCGATTGAACTTTGTGTTGAGTCTTTGCTGGGTCCAAGATCAGATCCTAATCAAGTAGGAAGGAAGGAAGGGGTCACAAGGGAAGGAAGAGTTGGTTGTAGGTGCCTCTCTAAGTTCTTACCAATTTCAGATAAACCTCCTTTGTCATGTTTATTTTAAAAAAAGTATACTGCCTCCAATTTTAGGTATTTAGATCAAGATAGTTTTTGTGTTCAACACTTATTGAGGAAGAAACACAGAAAGTGGAATAATGTTACAAATTACCTTTTGGAGGCACCTTCACCTCTCTTGTATATGGATGTAGCCTCAGAGTTTTGTTCAGATAACCTTGGTTTACACTGAAGGGAAAAAGCAGAGTAACCTGAGAAGCCTTTAACTGCAGCATGATGTGACAGAGCAAAGATTTAAAGAACTAGGGATTTCTAGGAGAGAACATGATAAATATTTTTTCTCTTTTACTTCTGAGAGGTAGAAAGACATGTCAGAATTGGCAAGATGCATTGTTTTGATCTGAAACTTTGACTTTCTGCACTAAAGAGTCATTAAAGTTTTTATCAATGTGTTTTCTACAGTCTAGTTTTGGAAAGGCAGGAGAGGCTGGGTCTTCCAAGTCTCTTCCTACAAAAAGTGAAGATGGTTAATAATTCTTGAGCACGTGAAGACCTGAACAGATGATAAGAAATTGACTTGTTGAATCTGTGGAAATGCCAATGACTACACTTGCTTCCCTAAATCATTGCAAATGAGTGCTTTGCATTCATCAAGGCATACTAGATTTAAAGATGGGATAAGAAAGGGGCCTGATTCAAGGACAATGATTGGAGTCCTGTTGGATGAAATACTTCAGGAAAGTGTTAATTTGTCTGCTGAAAAGTACAGTTTTATGTTGGCTTGTAGATGGTTTGACTTTGCCGGGGACAGCAGGTGAATTAACATTAATCGCACTAGCTTTGCCAAGGATTCTATGACGTCCTGCTCATACCCCAGTCAAGCTGAGGCATGTAACAGTGTTTTGAAATGGATAGTAGTTCTGAAGATGTCCCTAATATTAAACCAAATTCAAGAACTGCACTGGAGGTTAAATGCTAGTTCAGTCTGGAGTAGTGTTTGGTCTCTGGAAGAGATCCATTTGGGTTAAATTGGTAAATCAAGTAAAAGCTTATCTAGTTAAACCCCCCTATTGAAATGTCAGAGCACCTGCACTACTCTTTCTTAGGTGAAGCAAGTTTTTAATATTTCATAAAATTATTGTTAATGAATATACTAGGCTAGTCTTCACAAAAAAACTTGAGTGATTATTTTGAAAGTATGAACAAAGGGAGGAAACCTGAGAGGGACAGATACATTACTTTTTGAGGCTGCTAGGATTTTCCAAGGATGACTGTAAACTTTTTTCTTACAGGTTGTGTCAAATGCTGCTGGACAGGGGGTTGCCATCACTGGGAACAATACTTTCAACAACTGGAATTGGCCTAACGCAGTGATCTTTGCTGCTACTGTGATCACTACAATCGGTAAGTATTTATTATTATCAGCTTTCCTAACTGTAGCTTTCAGTATGCTCTAGTGTGTTTGTACTCTTCTATTTATGTGTCAAGCTAGCCACTGAATAAAGTCTCCATGGCTGGAGTTGCCTAGAGTACGTGTTCACCTGCAGGTTCAAAGAGGAAAAAAACAGTTCTTTGGCAGTCTCTCCATGGGTATACAGAAGAGAAATGTCTGCCTTTCCAATAAGTAATAGATTCAAGGTACTGTTGGGGATGATTGGTGTTATTCCGGTTCCATTAATTCCTGCACTTAAATTTCCAAATCATAAAATCCCAAAACGAAAGTGTTACAAAGCATTCCATTAAACATACTTAAAGCATGTGCATATGAGGTTCTTGTATAGCTGTCCTGTTACGCATGTGCATCCTCTTAAGCTACTGAATTACCAGTGTTCTTGGCTTGCAGAACAATCTAGACTTTTTATCTATCTATTGTTCTACTTTGCCTTCTTTAAGTGTTGTCTTCTAAATCTCACTGCTGATTTATGCTTGTGAAACCCTCTGCATTGAAAGACTGCTTCCTCCTTTGATACACAGATTTTCAGAGCTCAACATCATCTGCCTTCTGCTTTTACAGAAAAATCTTTTGCCAAGTGGCATTGCTACACCCTTGCTACACCTACAATGCAAAACAACAGGCATGCAAAATAACC
Source organism: Cariama cristata (assembly GCF_000690535.1). Classification (NCBI taxonomy): domain Eukaryota; kingdom Metazoa; phylum Chordata; class Aves; order Cariamiformes; family Cariamidae; genus Cariama; species Cariama cristata. The sequence goes on along the minus strand of NW_009601349.1, from coordinate 10,661 downwards.
AGAGAAGGCTGGAGGTATACAGAAATGGAAGTCTTACTGTTAAACCATATGCAGTACTGTGCTTTTCTTTATTATTTGAAAGTCACAATACCCAGCTAATAATATAAAACTTATGACAAAAAGTTGAAGTCAGGAACACACCTAAATAAGAAAGCTCTGGCTGAAGTTCAGAAAATAGGCTGCTGATTCTAGAGCCTGAGTTTGCAATGTCTTTTTGGGTTGTGTGACCAGCAAAGAACTAAATTCAGTTGAAATACCTTGCCTATGTCACAACTCACCTTGCACTTAACTCGCAAACGCTTACCCTGGAAAGCTACCAGGTCACAAGTTAAATGTGTACAGTGGATCTTTCATGTGGAAGCTAGCTTCAGGATGAATTTTGAGCTTTTAATCTATAAAATGCAGTCAATCAAGTTTTTAACAGTGCTGCTTAAGGTTGGGGAATCATATTGGAAGTTTTGAGATGAGCTTTATTTCATGTTTGTCTCATCTTCTTGAGAAAAAGATGCACAAAATGTAAGAAACGCTTAAAATGCAGTAATCCTCTCAGCTTGCATTAACGGAATACACATTGGCTAGAGTAGAATTGGAAGACATCTAGATTCAGATGATCGGCAGCTGGAGTAGACTGAAGCTCTTATAAATGGTGAAGTAAGGAGCATCTGATACAGCAGAAGCCCACAAAATGTTGTTTTCTGCATAGGTAGAATTGCCTTGAATTCTCTGCAACAAGAACAGACTGTGTACATACTTATCTCTTTTAGGTTATGGAAATGTTTCTCCAAAGACACCCTCTGGGCGTCTCTTCTGCATATTTTATGGGCTCTTTGGAGTTCCTCTCTGCTTGACATGGATCAGTGCTCTGGGGAAGTTCTTTGGAGGACGTGCCAAGAGGCTGGGCCAGTTTCTGACAAAAAGAGGAGTAAGCCTGGTAAGGCCCTCACTTGTTTACCCTCGTGCTGTGTGGTTTTGATGCATGAATTAAGCTTACACTTCTGAACTTACCTGCTAATCTTAGTAGTAAATGAACACTTGCACAAATAGGAGTTTTCCTGAATGGTGTTGCATAGAAATAACTGAAAGGGGGATTGGGTCTGATATGTTAGTTCTGCAAGAAGTTTTAGCAAAATAAATTATTGTAGAAACCTTTGATACTAAATATAGATCTTGCAGCTTCTGTGGGGACGTATATCTCCTTACATTAGAAACCTGTAAGACAAATGTAGGTGAGGCTCCATTTCACAGATGTTCTGTGCAAGCTCCTCTGGCATGGAAATAAGCTCTCCTGCTTTGTTCCCACCTGCTTCTATGCTAGCATGAGTACTTCCTGCTGTGCAGTGAACCAACTGGAAAATAATGTTTTGTTCTGAGTTACTGGCTTGTGGGTTTTTTGTTTGTGGCTTTTTTGTTTATTTTTTTGGTGATGGTTGTTCCCCCCCTCCCTGGCAAGTGAGTTCTATCTCAGTTCTAACTCTGCACAGAGATGGGAGGCAATGCAGGGCCATAGTGCCCGGAGAACAGTGGGACTGGTTTAGGTCCTGGTTTCAGAAACAGAGCAAGAACTTTCTTGGTTCAGCACCTGAGAAGAAAGTACACAAAATTATAGTGAAATGCACGTGTGTGTGCAGTTTTGTGCAGAGATTGCATGACTGGCAAAGGGTAGGAGGCATAAATAGGAGAGAAGCATCTTAAACACTTCTGATCCTCTATACTCAAATGAATAAAAGGAAAACCAGAGTTTCTGACTACATTTTAGACTGGACTGCTATGTCTGTATACCATGCCTGTTTATAAAATATCAGGAACTCCTTAACTTTTCAAGGGTATGAAAGAAAACTATGAGGAAATAATCAGGTTTGAGCAAGTAGTTGTAAGAATAGCAAGTTCTGCATAAAGGAAAACAAAATAGTTGTGTGTTTACTTCAGTCAGTGACTTTTAGTTATGGCTGATAAACTGTTAGCACAAAACGCTGAAATGTCTGATACTGTCGCTTGATGCCATGGATGAGAAAAGAAAATTTGGAGATCTTTCCCTGACTTTTAAATTCTTCTTTCTTTACAGAGGAAAGCACAAATTACATGCACAGCTATTTTCATTGTTTGGGGTGTCTTGGTCCATCTGGTTATTCCTCCCTTTGTCTTTATGGTGACTGAAGGATGGGATTACATTGAAGGCCTCTATTTCTCATTCATCACTATCACCACCATAGGATTTGGAGATTTTGTTGCTGGTCAGTAATTGTGTTTTATGTATTATTTCACTACATGGCTAGCATGGCAATTCTATTTCCAAACTCTAATTCAGAAAGGTGCTTTCTAAGCTTTTCCAAAACATTTCGCTGAATAGAAGATTCCATTAAAGCTGGGTACTGATCCAATGGACCAGATCTGGCTCTTCAGTCTTGGTTTAGATACCTAAGACCGTTATTGGGCTAAATCCAGAGCCAAGTTCTGGAGTTCACAGCTCCTTCGGGCAAGGAGCTATCCTATTGACCGTGACAGTTAAGCACCTTTGAATGGGATGCAGTATACTAAGTAGGGTGCATAAGTACTGGGCAATGCCTTCTGTGCAGCTATCTAGAACTAGCCAACAGGAAATGCTGAGCATACTGGTGTCTCCCTCCTAAATCTTGTCTTTCTCTAAAATCCACTGCCTTGTTCAGGGCTTTGGAGATTGTCCTTTTAAGTGGAATTCTGAATCCTTTTCTCAAGGAAGGTACCTATATCCATACCTCAATAGCAGGGAGAAGGCTCATAATTTTCAAACGGGAAGCAATTTCACTTTTGTAGCTTACAAGGAGAGGATAAATATGCTGGCATTTTATGTTGCAGTCCAGCAGTCAGAATACATGCATCCAAGAAGTATAAGACCTGAGATCAACTTTTTCTTACAGAAGGGTTTCAGATCCCTACTCGCCACCTCTCAAAGCAGTGTTCAAGCAACTAGGCTCTGTTAGTGTGGAAGGGAGTAGTTCTCAGGGTCATAACTTCAAAGGTTTATCAGCTGCAAATCCTCTTTCAGTAATGTTCTTGTTTTTAATTCTTTGTAGGTGTAAATCCAGATGCAAACTATCATGCCCTTTACAGATATTTTGTGGAGTTATGGATCTATCTGGGACTAGCTTGGCTTTCACTCTTTGTTAACTGGAAGGTCAGTATGTTTGTGGAAGTCCACAAAGCAATCAAGAAACGGAGGAAAAAAAGAAAAGAGTCATTTGACAACCATCCTCGGTCCAAAAAACCCCTTCAAATGGGTACCTCAAAGGATGTCAACATTTTCAGCTTCCTTTCAAAGAAGGAAGAGACCTACAATGATCTTATTAAGCAAATTGGGAAGAAAGCCCTGAAGACAAACAATGACAAAATGATTAAAGTAGAAAATGCCAAACAAAATATGCAGAATGCCAGTATAGATGCCCAGGTGACTTACACAAAGACAGAGTCATTTGAGTATGATGAGGTTTCCCTGGACATTCAAAATGGTCATGTACTGAGATCCCTGCAGGATAAACGTATTGGAGACAGCCCTCTAGAAGGAACCATGTTCGTAAACCAGCTGGACAGGATTAGTGAAGAAGAAGGCGAAGTGTGGGATTCCAGAGACTATCGACCCTTAATATTTGAGAATGCTAATATAACATTTGTAAATGAAGATGATGAAGAAGAGGAAGATATCTCGGATGATGAGGAAACGTCAAAATCCTCCATGGATGATAATCTTGCAGAGGAATCTGAAAGTGCAAAAAAACTGGTAAAATTCCCATCGTCTGATGAATCTACCTTTACCAATAACGAGCTAGAACTTTCTGTGCCTTATGAACAACTGATGAATGAATATAATACAGTAAACAATGTGAAGGCTGCAACGTGAAGCATGTTTGACAATGGTTTTCTGAAAGTGGTCAGTGCATCTTGAACAAATCAACAGAGCAAGGAGAAAAGCCTGTTTTTGCAGCTTCTCCTGTCTCTTTGAAAACAAAAGCAAGTCCCAAACTAATAAACTCCAGTGTCCTTTTCCCATTCTAAGTTGGTTTCTGAGCCCATCAGCTTTGCTTATCTGAAGAACTTGTAAAATAACAGTTGAATTTGGAGTCCTCCTTCTTGGGATTTTATGGTTCTTGAACAAAGTAGAAAAGAAAAGACTAGTTAATACACTGGACGTGCTCTGCATTTATGCATTTCATTGAGGAATTAGTTTGGGAGTGTAACTATACTGTTGCAAAGAGACTGTTTTGGGCATCGAATGTGTTCGGTTACTCCATTAGCCTTTCACCTCTAAAAACCTGGATTTGAATCCTGCTTTGATCACAAATGAAAGCAAGGGGTTTGCTTTTTTTAAGTTGCCCGTTGTTAAGTTGTTACCACAAAAAAAATGGTGCAACCACTAGTTGTACTTAATGAGAAACTTTAGATGGAATACCAGGACACACAGATCTGAGCTGAGGTTTGCTGGCAGACTGAGGAGGAAGCTTCTGAAACATCTGTTAGGAATATGTCAGTGCTTGTCAAATTATAGTGAATTGCAATTTCATAAATAAAATACTAAAATTAAAAATTCCAAAGGAATGGATTGAGAAGGAGCCCTCTAACAAGGAAGAACCATCTGGGATGAAGCTCACCAATTGGGCTGCTAAACTGCACAAGAGCCCCAGAACTGTTAAAGAGTAAAGTGACTGGAAGACCTATTGATCAAAGCATGTATGAGCACAAGCAGGATGCAATGAACTTTTTAAATGTTGAAAGTGTCCTTCCACTGTCCATTTCCTAGAGGAAATACTTGAATGAACCTTATACAGTATCTATGTACAGGTGAAGTTTTATTGACACTGTTCTTCTGAGGAAAAAAAATCGCCTTGGGAGGCACAGATATTCTCCTAATGCCCTAATGCCTGTCAGAAGGGACCTATAGCACTGCTGCTGATCTGTGCAGTGTGTTAGTCAGTATTGTTGTTTGATGTTCCTCCCTGCCTTGGTACTTCAGACTAGACTTGAATGAGAGATGATTTTTGAAACAGTTGATTACACTTCGCTTATTACTTTGGTTTTAAAGTTTGACCTATGTGCATATACAATGGTTATTCTACTCCACTTTCAAGAAGGCTGAGCAATGTCAAATCTTGGGTGAACTGAGATGTGATCAAGTGACTTAAGGCCATAAGGCACTTTTTAAAAGGAATTTTGACTCTAAGCTTCTGAAAGTATTATCTTTTGGCTTAGAGATGGGCTTCTCATTGAGACAGAAGTACGTCTCTTCATAACACTTGTGCTCAAATTGTTTTGGCTGCAAAGAAAACTATGCCATGGTTTTATTTTTCTTTCTTTTTCCATATCTATGCGTTAACCCTGACAACTCTTTTAAATGAGGCTCCTGATTACATGTTGGCAAAAGGTACTGACTTCAGTTGTATCCAATATACTTGGAACAGAAAATAGCCAAGACCTTTTAACCTTAACATGTCAAGTTCTGTTTAGTTTTACAGTATCTAAGTAATTCCAGTATGTCCAAAAGTTTTCAAAGTTCAGCGAACAGTTAAAGGTTGTCTCATTCTCATTTCGGTGTAATGCTGGCAGACTCACTAGCTCTGTAAGAACAGCTTAGTTGCTGGCCTCTTCCAGAGAAGATCGAGGACTTATGGGAAACTGACACTCTGGTTGGATAGCCTGTTGATGGGAAGTTTTGAAGTCATCTACTGTGAAACAAGGGACTGTCTTTACTAGTCTTTCCAGCGCCAACCCTGCCCGCCGCCCCCCCCCTCCCCCCGAATTGTCCCCGTATATGACATTGTTTCAGATAGAAAGTGAACACAAGGCTAGAGCCAACTGTTATACTGGTAAAAATGTGGAATCAACATAATTGGATTTGGTAGTTAATCTGTATTTCATGATACTATTGCTACAGAAAGATTCTAATTTGAAATCAAATTTTATTATATTACTGCTATTTGAAACAGGAGTGGCTGGATGAATTTGACTTGTATCTGACAGGAAAGAGGGAGAGAGGCCCTATCAGAAGATTCTGAATTACTTCTAATAGACACCCCTACCCCCACTGTTTTAAAATTACTTCAAGCCCCTCAAGTATTTCTATATATCTGAAGGGTTGTGGTTGACAGCTATACCTTGTAACTGCAAGAAAGGGTAGGTAAGACTACATGCATGATATACAGGATGCTTGTGTAGCAAGTCTACCTTCTCTTTTTTTTTGTTAGTTTAAAAAAAGTGCACATTAACTTAAAAGAAAATGAGAAAGCACTCCATATAGCTTTTGTTGTCCTCCAACTTGTCTTCCATTATTGATGCAAAGATCAAAGTTTTAGTGACAGTTAGAAAGCTACAGGACAGTGAGGAGAGAAGAGGCTTGCTGAAAAGTGCATGAAATGGAAAAGCATAGTCCAATCTTAATTTAAAAAAAGACAATATTTCTCTATAATACAGAAATAATACAACCCAGACGCTTGGCTGGGCTGCTCTGACTGGGAGGGGATGTTGCACACTGGAACACAGACTCTCCGTTCTCTGTAGCGAAGTGCACTTGTACGCCAGAGCTGAGAATGGATGGGATCTGTTTCATATTATCAAGTTAGATGTGGCTCTCTGGCCTTTCCCAGTGTAGTCAGCATAGACTATAAGTCTGCATAATAAGTATCATGGGATTTAAAATAATAGTTTAAATTTATTAAAACAAAGTACAATATTCCCGCTTTTTTGGGAAACATGATCACACCTCACAAAACTGTTCTCAAAACATCCCACCATGTGCCTTAATGTAATCTTAACACTGGGAAAAAATTCCTCTTTACATGGGGGCCAACACAATTGGTCTCGTTAAGCCCTACTTGTTTTCAGTGTTTTGAAGGGATTTAGTTGGCGCATAGCTTTCATACTGGCTCTCTCCAAAAAGCAGAACCATTTCCCAGGGTTTTTAAAATTATGGTGCCATCTCAGAACTGCCGAAGCGCTCAGCAAGACAGCTTTTTGCGTGCCTGTCTTCCATGTCTTGAAAAGCGGCTGCCTGGGGGATGTAAATTAATGTCCTTCTGCCTTCAGATTTACATGTAGTGAGTTAGAGGGGTGTCCAGGTTGGATTTTGAGCTATTCAGCCCCAAAAGTGCCTCTGAGTGAATTCCCCAGTGCTACTTGGTAAGGTCTTGTAGTGATTTCAATTATCTGGTTGATCTGGAAACATTTTCTTCGGATACCATGTAAGATTTCATTTGGCTAACCAATAATGTTAACAGCTTTCTTAATACTATGGAATTGGTTTTATAGGTGAGACTGATCTCTTCCTAGAAAGAGAGGAAAGGGGATTTTTAAAAAAGGAGGAGAAAAAAAAAAGCTTAAAAGCACATAAAAGGAAGGGATGAAATAGAAGTGGAAACTCTTCTTTCTAGCTATTGCCTACAAGTAGATTGTATTTCCAGTCACATCATGTGAAGCATGGGTCCACTTTCACAATATAAACTTAACTAATTTTGCCAAGATGAGACAGTACTTTAAAAAAATGAAAAAAAAATTTAAAAAATCCTGAAATGTGACAACAAAAGTCTGTTCCTACAAAAGCCCTTTTAAGTGCTATAGGCTATGTGACTACATCCTTCATGACATCGTTGTGACACTTCTTAGTTTTCTATTGTGCTATTGAAGCCTATTTTTACCAGAAGGGCATCATTTTCAGATACATATCTCACAGCAGGCAGTCTAACACATCTGATACACTGGTACGAAATCACTGAGGAAATACAAAAAGTGGTGTGTTAAACTTTTCTACGTAATGATTTGTGAATCTGTTGCTGGCAATGGATGTCACAAAACATGCAGAAATACAACCATGGATAACAGATCCATGGTGACACAGTTGTATATGTTGAGATTTTTTTTTTTTCCTCCAGTTGATCTGGGAGAGTATGTATAGAGACAGACAAGCGTCACTGATGAGGAGAGCAAAAAGCAATATACAAGTCTGTTGACCTAAAGAAACAAACCCAAGAACTCTGTTGTAGACTTGTAATTTTTGTGCCTCGTGGGATTCATTCCGTTTGTGATGGATTTACCTTTTAAAAAATTAGCTTGTCTTTCATATGGCTTTTGAAGTTTGTACAGTTCTGACTCTTATCACTCCATAATATGCCTGTCTGTCTGTTCTTTGTTGCTGATTGTCACTGGAATCACACTGTATGTAAATATTTGCTAAGTCTTTGTAAAATGTAATTTATTTTAATATTTTGCAATAAAAATTTTACAATTTATCCTCTCTGTTATGAGAAGAATGGCAATCAAGAAATGAGATTTCTTTTTACAACTCCCTATAGTTCTAACGAACCTCACAGATGAGACTGGTCCTGGTCCAAAGAGCTTGAAGGTACAGAGCTGATAAAGCAACTTGTTTTATGGAAGCAGATGTCTGTACTTGTATGGGGTATTGATGACTTCAGTTCAATGACATCTGGTTTTCGATTAGATACAGCAAAGTATTATTCAATGATGATTTTGGACAGCTGTTGAAAGACAAACAAAAGTTTATTCTAGAGGCTGTGTTTTTTCAGGAGGCTGTTTTTAAGGAAGATGCACTAAGACAGGAAGTGCTAGAATTGATTGGCACTACAACAAGATAAAATGGGCATCTATGACTGCTATCTGAATCTTACGCCAGAACTATTAAAATGTCTGAGTAGCTGTTTATGATTTTTTCACAAGATTTCTAACAGTAGTGCTCACTATTTTGCAGGCTAGAAGTATTTCCAGTCCTTCAACTCCAGCAGTTTCCTTAAAACACTGTGGAAAATTGATAACTAGCTGCCTTATAATGGGTAGCAAAACGTGACTTGGCGATACCCATGATAGAGATGGAGCCATCTGCAGAAACTGGGACAACCTCAGCGTGGGGGTGAAGAGACTAAACCGTAGCTTTTAGGCAACTGAGTGATACTGTTGAGGCATGAGCCAGGAAGCTGGGGAGATGCATAGGCACGGGAGGGAAGGGAGGATGCTATCACAATTTGAGTTAAAGGTAGCCAATCTCTACATTTTCCTCCAGCCACACAACAGAGGAGTAGTGGAGGAGGAAGAGGTGCCTGATGGGTGACTGATGCCAAAAATAGCCAAAGACAGAGGTGGGGTCCCCTCATGGAGCAGAGGGCAGGATGTAACAGTCTGGTAGGGACCTGATAACATTTCTATCTGCTCCCAGCAGGTTGGAGCCCACAGACTATTGTTCACCTTCTGCCCTCGGTATTTTAGTAGAGTGTTTGTAATTTATAGAGGGTAGGGTAGCAAGAAGTAGGAAAACAGGTTAAACCTGTATCTGTTAAGCATCTGTTCTTATGGTCCATGCCTGGCTGCAAGTTTGTCTGAACACAATAACTTAATAGATAAAATCGCAGACCAGCTGACACTTAAATAAACTGAAATCTTTTCACTGAGTGCTTATCATAAGTCTTTATAATGCGTGGTGCAATATGATACCAGCAACCTGTGATTCATGGAAATGGGGAACTCAAACCTTTAATTCTGGGAGATGAAGACAGTGACATAGCAGGTAGAGAGTTGCTGTTCAAGACAGTTTTACACAGGAAAATGCTACTTCGCTCCCTTCAGGGCAATTCCCTGTAGCTGGACTTAAGTCCTGAAGAACCCCTAAAATATCTCTTTCAACTATTATGCAAGGACCTGCAGGGAGGTGGGGGAGCTCTGTTGCCCTATGGGTTGAGCAGGAAGAATTTTCTTTTTAAATTCATAACTTGTGCCTTTCAGCAAGGGTTGAGTGCTGTTTGTTTGTTTGTTTGTTTGTTTAAACCTTTTTTTAGCCTCAACTTCCCTGTGGTAAGATAACTAATACTGTAATATCTAGGAATAAAAGGTTGGGCTGAGTGCAGCACCCATTGGATTTCGGCTTCTTTTTGTTCCAGAAAGCCTTCAGAGAACTCCCCTGACCTGCATGCTTACAGGACCTCATCCACTTACCCTGCCTGGCTTCAAAGTGTGATTGCGGGCTGTGGCTTTATTTCAACTTCATGCCCAAGAAACAAGGGGGAGCAATGGGTGGGTGGGAGCAAACCTAGCCCTGCCAGGGGCCACGCATCTCACTGAGAGCGAACCCGTGGCATTGCCTTTCCCTGGCAGGCCCTTGCCTCTCCACTCAAATGCGTTTGTCACCCCCAAGTGTTGTGCAGCCTGGGGTACTTGAATGGCTTGCTAAAGGATTGCTTTTCACTTTCACATTGGCAGATATCTTCTTCTGCGATGCGGCTAATACAACTCCTACTGACCCGGCATGTGGGCAAAGTTTTGGGGAAAAGGGGTGTACTACTGACCTTTACTGCCTTTATTTCCATCCCGGTTCCCAAGAAAACCAGACTCATAAGGGCTGTTTTTTTTTGCAGGAGTGATGTTTTGTGGAACACAGATAGGTGTCCAAGCAGGTGTTTTGTGTCTTGGGATGAAAACAAATTCAAGCAGTGGTTATCTTGGACTACGCAGCCACCCTAGCACAGGGAGTGGTACCACGACTGATAGGAGCACAGAGGTCCACAACAAAACACCCACAAATATTCAGCTCACTGGCCAAGGACATTTGCTATTTCACATCAGAAGGGCTTATCTGGAAAGGGAGAGCTGAGGTGGCCTGGGACGCTGGAGGCATTATCCTGCTCCCTGAAAGCCAG
>NW_009601348.1:3785-5253 GCF_000690535.1 Cariama cristata | reverse complement strand
TCCTTAACCCAGCAATTTCTGCCCCTGCCCAGTGTGTTCCTCTACCACAGCTACCTTCACAGCACCCACTGTGCATCTACGGGCCACAGCGTTACTGTGCCCAGAACGAGGAGCGCTCATTGAACACCGGCACTTGCACACCTCCAGACGGCAACGGGCAGAAGCTACGCTGGACATTTGGATCCTTCTCTCATCCTTTTAGAGATTTAGCAGCTGCTGAACAGAGCCTCAAAGAGTGAGAGGAGGTGGTGGTCACCTGGTAGAAGTAGATCCAGGAAATCCATATCTCTTGTACCTACTCGTTGTGGGGACATCATGTGTTGGACAAGTGCGTAAGTCTCAACTTGGTGTTAAAGCTTCAGTGGTAAAAAGCATTCAAAGTCCTTTCCTTGTGTGTCTGCCTGCCCATGCTGATATAGTCAGGAGATCTCATGAACACTGCACCATTTAAGGAAAATGATGCAACTGGCACTGCATTGTCACTGACAGCAGTTTTGGGTACCTGCCCTACTGTAGGTGGCGGTTTTAGTCCAGTGCACTCCAATGAACCACTGCCACAGGTGTATTGAGTGTCTTTCCCATTGCAGAAACTTCCTGTCAGACCTGGTACTGGTGGTGTACCTGACTACCAAGGTACATAATGTCAGTGTTGTGAAACTTGTTTGGTGTGGGTTTTAGTCTCACAGTCCAGGAAATGGAAGCCTGCAAGAGACTGTGCCTTTGGTGAACACGTCCATTCACCTGCTTAGACCAGCAGAGGGCCAGCAGCAGCCTTTGCAAAACAAACCCTACCTTAATCTTCTTGCATTTATTGATTTTTTTGTGTGTTTATTGAGAATGTGCAAGCCTCTTAAAGTTGTGGGCAAATACAGAGCCACCTATGTAGTAAGTACTCAGTATTACCCAACATGATGGGTATTACCACCCGAGCTTTCCCTGCTCTTCAGCTGCCTGCACAGGGCTAAGGAACATACTGAGTGTAACCAAATGATTGTAGGGAAGTAACTGTCTGTGTTTGCTCCTTGCTTTAGGCTTGGTCTGCAGCAAAATCATGCTGCATAACCCAGGCACTTGCAGATACAGATGTGTTCCCAGAGATCAGTAGAACAAGACACCTCACAAAGCTGCTCCTGCCCACTCCTCACGGTGCCAGCTGCCAACCACCAGAAGGCAAGCCTTCCCAGCTCTGTGGGTCACTCAACAACATCTGAGAAATGTCCAGGACCAGCTTACTAAACTGCCTCTCAGTTGTTCAGGTTTGCATCCTGCAAGCATCCTCAGCAGTCTGCCTGGGTTACTCTCCATCTTGTGGATATCTTACAGCAAAGCATTGGGAACAGGTGGTGAAAGTGTTAAGCTTCTGCTCCGTGCCGAGGGCTTCACTACCATAACTGTGTAGACATGCCCAGAAGAAACAAAAAACAATTATTTCACACTTAAGAAATACATCCCTTTCCCATCTTTCCCT
>NW_009601348.1:2774-3769 GCF_000690535.1 Cariama cristata | reverse complement strand
CCTAAAATTTTGATTGCACTTTAGGACCAAGTTGCATTAAACATATATGTATAGAAAGAGAGAAAGTACAGATAAGGGTAGAGTTGAGCTACACCCTGCAGACACCTAGTTCAGGCCAATTCCTATCCACATATATTTTGAGGAGCACATGAGAAGGAAGTTTTTGGGGTGCAAGACACAGACTTCTCACTGTCTGGGGAAACAAGGCAATGGGTTTCTTTCCTGCACATGGGCCTCTCTATGTCTTCTGTCCCTGAGTGTCCAATATCCATCAGTGTGTTCTTTCACTCATACCTTCTGGCCTTGCTTTGGGCACTGTTTCTTCCAGATTAGTAGTTTGTGTCTTTGTTCCTTTAGATGCTCTTGCTGTAGTCTTTCTCCAGCATCGGGACTTGCTGGCCTCTCTCACAACTTTCAAAGCCTCTTTGACTTTTTTGTAGCTTGCCAATGTCCTGACCTCATCCTCTGCCCTTTTCTTTGGCTCCTCTCTCTGCTTCTGTCCCTGGTTTCTGACCATCTCGCTCATGCTATGGCTTTGATCCCACACTCCCTCCCAGTGCTCCTTCCTCTAGTGGGCACAAGGCTTGGAGCTGCTGGCCCTCCTCCTCCTGGGCAGCTGGGGACTCCAGGCGAGCACTGTCTGCTTCTGCTGGGAGCAGAGCAGGTTTGGCTGCAGGCCCCAGCACAGCAAGCAGCCATGTCCTCCCTTGGCCTTCCCCATAGCTCCATCTCCTTCCAGGGGCAGTGGAGTAGCAGCTAGAGCAGCTCCAGCTCATCTCCTTTGTCCGGAGGAGTGCAGGGAGGAGACCCTACTGGCTTTGCCAGGGTTCCAGCTGGACACGTGGAGCATCCATCATCAGAGCCTCCTCATAGCTGCAGGGGGGAGACCATGATATTGCAGGGGCCTCATAGGTGATCGTGTATGAAGTGTTGGGAAGCTCCTTGTGCCCAGGGACCTGAGAGCTACCAGTCCAGGACTGACTTGGGGCTGGTGC
>NW_009601348.1:0-2743 GCF_000690535.1 Cariama cristata | reverse complement strand
CCACTGTGGCAGTTGCCATGCTCAGCGAGGCCAAGGGACTTCCTTCATGCTTGCCAAGAGCATGGTAGCCATATACAGTTGTAGACATCCGTGCTGCACAAGGACTGGGCAAAGCTGATAAGATCATGGACGAGCTGCTTGGTATGACTCATAAAGCAGCAACTGCATGTCCCCAGCAGTGGCCTGGCTGTCCAGGTTGTATCTCCTCATGTTCATCAGGACAGCAAGCTTCAAGATAGTTGCTAGTATCTGGCGGGCTCCAAAGAGGATCTCAGTTCACTGTGTAGTCACGGGGCTGTGACCAGTTCAAGGACCCCTTTGCCCCCCACCACACATGCGCAGGGGAGGCATGCTCTGAGGATTTAAGGAGGGGCTCCATGTCCTTGAGGATTAGGGAACAATAATGGAGTGATTAACCACAACTGTTGCAAAAGAAGCTGAACTCATTTCAATACCGATGGAACCAGAGGATGCCTTTGTTTCAGACAGACTGGCTGAATCAACCAAGTGTAGAGAACAGTTCTCTAACTGTCTGTCCCTGACTTAAAGAAATGCAGACTTGAAGTAGAACAGTATACCTATACAGGGGTATACTTACTGTTAAAATAACACAACTTGTGTATGCATTAGATCAGTTTAATGCTATGATGTTATGACTCCAATCAATAGATATATACACATATATTTTTAACGCCGGTAGCTATAACAGGTTTTTAGCTTATTGTTTTACACTTTTATGTAGAGTCCTGTCATTCTCTCAGCACAGGACTTTGCCTGCTGTGACTCCACCTATGACTAAGAGCTGGAGCAGTGCAAACACCGCAAACTCTGACGCAAGCGCAAGGAGCTGAGCTACACGTCCTCACTGCACAGTGCTTGTATCTTCAAGTTCCATATACATAAGGCTTGTTCTGCGAGACCCAGGGGGTGAGGAGGGAAGAAATAATGGGCGCCACCATGGTGCCTGTTGGACAAGTCTCTTTAGCTGCACAAGTTCTCAGCTTGGCTGCACACTTTATCATAGTAATTTAGCAAGTATAATAGTTTTGTGTTTTATATGAGTTATGTGAAGCACATAACAAAACAAGTAATGGCTCAACTTTGTACTGAGTTTACAAGGCCTCAGGCTGGGAGCTGTGAAGCTTTTTTTGTGTGAACTTTTCTTGGCCTGCCTACAACTTTGTTTTACTTGTTTTAGCTGTGACAGCTAGATTTATAAAGTTGATATGGCTATTTGTTTCATTTTTCCTTATCTTTGTCCAGTGTGATCATAATTTTTTAAAGAGAATAGCTGGAAGCACTTTTTCTGTGTCAAATGAGATATTTGCAGCAGTAGCACAATGATGTGGTGAGAGAAGTACAGGTCTGGTGTGATACTGAAGGCCTTAGGAAGTTACAGCAAGAAGCACAGAGTACAGGCATGAAGTGTGAAGAGACGGGACACAGACTTCACGTTGCAGACTCCATGGCAATAATCTCAAGCAGACCAGCATAAGGAGGGTATATGTGGCTCATCCCAACAATAAGTACAAAAGTGTCTAAAACAATGACAAAGGACCTCTAAAGAGCGAGCACCAGGACTGAGCTGGCTGCAATCCACATATCCCTTCCTGGCAACTAGGGACAGCTAATATTGTGACAATAAGCATATTCTAGAAACCAGTAATGAGGTTCAGAACTATATTGTGATTGCACAGTATACTGGAAATCCAACAGTCTGCAAAATGTCATGTGTATTTATACTGCGATTGCTGTATCACTCCACTAAATGGAAACCCCTTGTAAATGCAAATAGCCTCACTCAAGTAAACTTTGTATTAAACATTGCACCCTCCATGTGTGGAGTGTCTAAAAAAGCCAAGTCAGAGAATATTGGACTCTGACAGGAAGCAGCTGTCACGGTTGTTGCAGAAGGCGGCTGTCACCAGGGCTTGGTGGTGGTCATCATTGGGAGCCCTTTGCAGGCACACCCTTGGTGAGGTTCAGCTTCTCCACCTCCATCCTAGCATGTGCCCCAGCAGTCTCCCTCTGTGGGGCCAGCCTCTGGCTTGGCTTGGGCAGCCCTCCATCCATCTGCCATCATGCAGCTTGATCTAATGTTGTCTCCAGTCTGGGTCTCAGAAACTGATGACATCTGCAGAGAAGGGAACGCTGCTGCAAGAAAGCAGGATGATGAGGGGCTCTCCATCGCTGGCAGTGGGCAACAGAGCTGACTTCATGAGGCCTGATGGCATACAGCTGGTGACCATCTTCAGACCCTCTGTGTGGGGCACTAATGAGCCCTGTGTTTGGAACACTGGAGGACACAACAAAAGCCGAACTTGTGGGATCTAAAGGTTTCAAGTATGCAGCTTACTTTGAGGTGCCCACACAGACGCGCAGCATCTGGAGCTTGGCAGCTGCGTGGGTACAGGCTGAGCAGGCACAGCACCGCTGAGAGTGTACTGCGGGCCCGGGGCAGTGCGGACAAGGCCCCGGTGATGCCCAGGCACCCACCAGCCCCCAACCCCTCCTTGATGGAGAATGCACCCATGCAATGGATTTGTAAAAGTGTCAACAGAGAGATCCAACTACAGAACTAAATTCAGTTTTCAGTACTCAGAAATTGAGGCAATTAAGTGAATTAATTTAAAACCTGCATGCTCTGTAGAAGAGATACGCTTCACTGTCATTCCTCAGTCTCCCTCTCAAGAAGGCAATTTTAGCTGCTGGCTTGTAACAGGACTGAGGTTTCACGAGGCCC
>NW_009601346.1:2706-3375 GCF_000690535.1 Cariama cristata | reverse complement strand
TCTCCGTGCACGTGGGCTCAGGTCTCGGGCCGGTTCCCCACCGAGCAGGGTCAACCCACGAGGCAGACGGCTTCAATTTAACCCCAGGGCTACTCTGATCCCAATCAGCATGGCCAGTGCTCATGATGCTCGGTTGGGGAGGGGCTGCTTCTTGGTTCTCAGTGGGTTTATTTAATTTCCTTTACTTATTCTTAGTGAAAAAAAGGGGGAAATGTTGCTGATTCATGAGTTTAGTGCTGGAGCCTGCTGGGGCCAGGGCGTGCCGCTGCTATTAGCTGCCTCCCGCGGGGAAATGCATCTGCAGAGCGGAGCTGGAGGCGTCCTGCTCCCCCCCGCCTCTGCAGGCCATCACGGGCAGCAGTGACCTTTCACAAGCGGCTTCTCTACCTCCCGGCCATGCCTACTCACAATTCTTCCCCCCGGGTCTCCCTCTCGGCAGGGCACATCTCCATGTTCCCGTTAATTTAGCCGTTTGCCCCAGCGCGTAGCTAATCAGCAAGCCTTTCCCTCTCGTCCTCCCCGACGCTGCTCTGCTCCCGGCGTCGATCCTCGCTCACGAAGGCATTGCCGAAGCCCCGGGTTTGGGGATGCTCTGGGGCCAGGCAGAGCGGAGCGGCTGGGGTTGGGGTCCTTTCCCCTCTCCTGTTGCTTTTTCCCGGCTCACGGCCG
>NW_009601346.1:1796-2634 GCF_000690535.1 Cariama cristata | reverse complement strand
CAGCCATGCCCAGGACCGTTTTTCCCTGCATATTCATCTTCCATCAGTCAAATCCCCGACCTCCCTGAAGAGGTGCTCTTTGGGCAGCATCTCGGAGCTGGTGTTGCCATCTGAATATCGTGTGCCGGTATTTCCCTCTCCCCATCAGCTCGGATGGGCCCTCGAGCCCAGTAGATGAGCTGTCAAGTGACAGCTGATAGCAAATTGCGTTTTCGGGCCCTTATTGAGCATAATTGCTTGACAGGAACCATCCTGAATAATTCAATCATAGTCTAAGTTAGCTTTAATTTGGAGACATGACGAGGCTCCGCAAACTAACCAGCTCTGGTTTGTTTGCTGCTCCTCTAACTCCCCCTTGCCGGCGCTTGAACCGCTTTAGCATAAGTAAATGAAGATTAGAAACCTAATTGCAGCTAGGGAGAGATGTTACTTTAATCATGGGGGCGTGTACGAAGGTGCTTTTATTTCTTAAAATTTGCATCGTATAAAATCTGAGGTGGGCAGGAGCAGGGGGGGTGAATCTGGCCTCCAGGTGGGCTGGCAGGGGGTCGGTCTGGATGAGTCCCCTGCTGACGCTTTTGGGATATTTGCTGTGCCGTGTGGTCGCATCTCGCTCTCAGATGTTTTGCACGAAGTTGGGATGAGGCAGGATCACCTGCTCCTGCCTCCGATGCCAAAGCCAAGTGGGATGAGCAGGCAGGGGCAGGACGAGCCCTCGTTTGTGCTGATTGCCCCCTGCAGCAGGCAGCACGGGTGGTCTGCGGTCCCCTGGGCGCGATGCTGCAGAGCTCAGTGCAGGTGGCTGGGCGTCATCTCATCCCGGTGAGGAAGAAGGATG
>NW_009601346.1:436-1739 GCF_000690535.1 Cariama cristata | reverse complement strand
CCCTCCATCTTCTTCATCCCACCCTGGGCTGCAGCAGCGACGTTCTCTGCCGCCCGTCCTCCCCATGCCCCCCTGCCCCGCTGTCTCAGACCCCCTCCATCCTCTGTGCCTGTGCGCACGAGTGCCACAAACGTTGCACTAAGCCTCAGAGCCTCTCTGAGTTTTCACCAATGCCTTCACCTGCGGTGGTCCCGGGGTCCGTGGGAGGGAGCACATCCCCATCACCGGTGGGCTCGGCTGGTGGGGGGTGGAGGTCTCACCGTGAACTCACCGGTCCCCAAACCACGCTCAGAGGGAGCGATCACTGTAGAAAGGTGATGTCCTTCTCGCTCGGTGGTTTTAGTTTCTAAGTAGGTGGGAACTGCCTAGGCGAGCGGTAGCAAGTGGAAGGTGTTGGAAGGATGAAGGAGGTGATACCCTGGGTGATGCTCAGCACCGGGGGTGACAACGTCCTGTAGCCTGGTAGATGTTGTGCAGCTTTGTGGTGGAAGGTACAACGTCGGTCTTGAAGGACTTCACTGTGGGTTCGCTTTCTGTGCCCCGAGCCCTCTACTTGCCTGGAAAGTCTGACCTTGAGGTATCCCCCCCGGGCCCCCACCACCCGTTGGCAGGTGTCTTCTGTGTGCTCTGGTTTTGTGCTCTGGTTTATCGGATGAAGTGCAAGGAAAGAAGTGAACCGACGAGCACGGTGGTTTGGTTACCCCGCGGCGCCAGGTCCTCGCCAGGAGCACAGGGCTCCCTGCAGCGGCCTCGGCCAAGCCTTTCTCCCCTGGGTTTTGGGCATCTGAAAGGACCTGAGTGCTCCTACAGCCAACAAATCTCCCCAACTCTTCCCTCCTCTCCTTCATCTTTCTCCCCTCCCTTCCGTCACAGTAACGGCTCAGCCGGGCCACGAGCAGAGCCGTCGCACAATGGTGTCGGTGGAAGAATAGCTGCCCTGCATTTATCACAAATGAGCTCAGCAGAGCAGCTCCTTCCCTGCCATTCAGCGCAGCAACGGCTGTTTATGCAGCCGTGTTATTTGCATCATGCCGCCTTCTTTTGGAAAGTCTTAATTGTTAAAAAAAACCCCGAACCAACAAATCTTACTTTTGTTGTTGTTGTTGTTCTTTGTTTTCTGACTCCGGCTTTGTGAGGGGTTTTTTTCCCCCCCAGTTTAAAAATATCCAGCCCTTCAGCAGGGAGAGCAGCTCTCCACAATGCTCTCTAATAGGAGCTCCGACGGAGCGAGAAGGTCCATCCGGCGGCTCGGTTCAGCTGCGTGAGCCAGAGGAGGGACCGGGGTTATTTCCAGACGCGTCGG
>NW_009601346.1:0-365 GCF_000690535.1 Cariama cristata | reverse complement strand
GAGAAAGCGGGCGGCCGTCCCCGAGCCCAGGGTCCATCCCCGGGCTCTGGCAGTGGAGCAGCCCCAGCGATGCTCTCCTGGCCCGGTCCTCCAGCTCTCAGCTGCTTCATCCTCTCGGTCACCCTCTGAGACCCTTCCCTGAGCTCTCCAGTCCCCGACCTTGCCGCTCTCCGGGTCTTTTCGCAGCGTTTCCGTGCTCACGGGGAGCACGGCGCTTGGGGCTGGGCAGTGAAGGCACTGCCGGCGATGGGGGATGCTGCAAGGTCCCCGAGCGCTCTCTCCTCCCCCGGCTGCTCCGTTGTGTCCTGCTGCTGCTTCTGCCCACCTTTCCCCCCTGACGACCCGAATCCTTGCGGAGCCCGGAC
>NW_009601345.1:0-3849 GCF_000690535.1 Cariama cristata | reverse complement strand
TATATAAGAGAGCCTTTATCAAATCAAAGCGAGAGCTCTAGAAATGTGATCTTGTGCTTCCCCTGAACAAGGGAAAGCAAAATAATCTCCCCAGGCCCGCCACGCTGAGGACTGAAATTTCTGGTGTGTCTGAGCGACGCAGAAACGGAGCCGAACTTGTGCTAATAAGCAGCTACTCAATGCGCCTTGATGAGTGAATGCATTCAGAGCCTATAGAGAGCGAAGTGTTTGCCACAGCAAGAATGGGAGATGATTCCCCTCCTGTGAATCTGCCTAAGTGCAGAATAATACAGCTATTTTCTTTCTGCTTTCCCCCTTTTTCTAAAGCCCAGCTGTCTGTTAATGCATATAATGACGGTCCTGCCAGGGACCAAGCCTGAATTCCCATTCATATGCAAAAATCATAAGTGAGAAACTTTAGATTTGGCCCAAATAACGTTGTGTGCTTCTCCCAATGAAGGAAATTCCAGCTTGCCGTATTTTTCCTGCTCAGGGCGTGCCAGATGTCTTAAAAAAAGGGGGATGATTATTCCTCTGCGCGGAGCCGGAGCCAGCGACGAGGGAAGGATGCTCCTGGCACCCCGTAACGTGCCGTCTCCGCCTGGGAGCTTGGAGGGAGGGAAAGCAGGGGTGGAAATTTCCTTGTTCACACGACCACGTTCACGTTGAACACCAAACCGCTCGTGAAGGTCTCGCGTTGACCCTGTGAACCGCAATGGCCACGTCACGCCGGGATGCCTTTAGGGAGCCCTTTGGATACTCTTAAAGATATTTGCCTTTTCCTTGCGGCCGTAGCCCAAGCGGGGTGTGCAAAGGGAGGGAGTTGATGCTGTGTGGGCCAGACTTGGAGGATATAATCTGGCCATCGGGGAATATTAAGGGCTCTTTAAAAAGTGGGGCAGCAGCCCTCTAGCATCACAGGGCAAGCGGTGCCCCGTGCACGCTGGCCTTCCTCTGGCACCTTACAGACCGGAGGACAGAGGAGGGGAAAAAGGGGCTGAATATGACAGCAGAGGGGCTGAGACAACTGGGAAAAATCAGGTATTTGTGCAAAAACAGCTCCTGGGTACTCTTTTTCAGGTGAACCGCTTTTTTTTGCTCAGTGCTGGCACGCCGGTCAGCGCTGGCTTGCTGAAACCCTGCCTCCAGCCACCCTCCGAGAGCCCGCCAAATGTTCATACCAAGGAAAGCAGAGGTTTAGGAAGCTCCTTTTAGGCTTCACCAAACCGTTTTGCTTTTAAAGGAGGCTAGCTGGCACGGTAAGAGAGCTTGCGCTGAGCAGAAAGCGGCCGGCGATGCTTTGCAGCGGAGCTTTGCTGGAGGTGAAGCACCAGAGCAAGTGCTGGGGCTCCTCCCTGGGGGATGGGGATGGGGGATGAGTTCATTGGGGGAGAAATAGCTATAAACAGCTGGATTGTTACTGGAAAACCAAAATCTTGGGTTATTCCTCCTTTGGGAGGCTCAGGCATCGCTGCAGGGTTATTTCGGGGAGCTCTGTGAGTTGTGTGCGGCGGGCGAGTGATTTTTCAGGCTGGATACTTGCCTTGGGAGCATGTGCTTCGGAGAGGGGAAGTGATTTAAGAGGAAGGCAGGGAAATTTGGGAGTTTTTCTTTTTTCCCAAGGAAGACGAAGGGTCAGGAGAATATTTCTTCCCCACTGCCTCAAGATGAACGAGGGCTTTGCGGCAAGGAGGCAGCGGTGGGCTCTTAAGAGACTGGGGGCTCTGGGCTGGCAGGGGTTTTACG
Organism: Cariama cristata; assembly: GCF_000690535.1. Taxonomy (NCBI): domain Eukaryota; kingdom Metazoa; phylum Chordata; class Aves; order Cariamiformes; family Cariamidae; genus Cariama; species Cariama cristata. The sequence goes on along the minus strand of NW_009601345.1, from coordinate 2,103 downwards.
CTGAGCCTCACAGCTGGTGCAGGTGCATTTCCAGCCATAAGAAGTAATAAAAGTCCCGGTGGAAACATTCGGCTGCGGTAAAAGCAGACAGAAATCTATTATCCATGTGAATGCAATGTCAATATTTACAGAGGGAGGTCAAAGAAGAGAGCTCTGCTCGGGAAATGTCAGCGCCGGAGGAGGAGGAGGAGGCATTAGCGGCATTTGCATTCGTGCCGGAGCAATCCCTGCAAGGCTGGGGAATATCAAGGAGGTTTTGTGATTTCCAGCCCCGTTCACCCCATTTTCTCGCACCGTTGCACTGTCTGCGGCAGCAGTTTGGGGCACGTCTGCGTTGCCTGGAAGCGATGCTGGATGCTTCCTCCTCCTTGGGGGATGGAAGCGTGGATGCAGGTGCTCATCCAGGCACAGCGGCTGCGGGCGGCTTTCCTTATCTGCCATGTATAGGGGCTTTTACAGAGAGGGAAAGCCAAAAAGGCACAAAAGGAACAGAAAAATGGCATGAAGTGAAGCACACGGGGTCCAAAAAACCCTGAGACCGGTTGGTACCCACCACAGAAAACCCGCCGGCGGGTGGGCGATGCTAGAGCATCCCTCGCACGGAGGCTTCCTGGCAACGGAGGGGACAGGGGCCGGAAAATCCCGAGGTTTTTTGCAAGGTTGGCTTTTGACTTTGCGCCGTCCCACGAAACAACAGCCTCACGTAGCCAGGCAGGAGCCGTGTTTTACCCTGCCCAGCTGAGGAGGTCTATGCTATAAAAAACATTGCTTAATTTCCCTGCCAGGTATCAAGGCAAGAAATTACCAGATTTTCATTTCTTTTCCTCCGGAGTGGAGGCAGGATGATAGGTTTAGCTGCAGGATCTCAGATTATTTTTCTGCAGGTTTATTGCTTAGGGTGGAAAGTGCTCGAGATGGGTTTAATCCCCACTGCTCAGCGTCATTAGTGGTTATTATTGGGAGCACAGGAGTTCCCAGGCCCTCTTAAATGAAAATCAGTGCTGTTTTGTGTAAGCATGGATGGTTCCTGCGTGGGAGAGGTTGCAGCCACGGCAGGGGCAGGCAGCAGAGGCACCGGCAAGGGCACAGCCTCAAAAAACCAGCTTTTTGCCGCGGTATCCAGCTGCTGCCCACGGATGTTGCCCACAGGACTGGCAGGATCCCCAGGTGATGCTCTGAGGTGTGAGACCGCAGGGGAACATCACCGCCCCGCAGAGCAGGTATCCAGCCCTGCGACTGCTGCGGGGGCAGTGGGTATTTTCTCCCCCCGACCCAGGAGGATTTTTCCCCTGGGGAAGGAAGCTCGTGTCATCCCAGAAAAGCCAGAAAACTCCCGTGAGTTCACCATGAGGAAGAAATGCCTCTTGCCAAACACTGAGTTCCTTCCTCCGTCCTTGGGCTGACTTTCCGCCTGTACCCCTATTTACACCCGATGAAAACGTCAGGCACGGGTGGCCTGTGAAGGTGTGGGATGTGCCACGCTGTGATTTTTCACAGATGTTCCGCTGTCTATACGTCTGCACGGCCAAACGGATGGGAAACCACGCAGCGAGACAGAGCCAGCGATGGAAACGGGCAGCAGAAAGCCCTCTCCGCTTGCCTGCGCACCGGGTGCTGTACCCACGTCGGATTGGACCCAAAGGCAGGAGATCTGGGGAGCCGAAGGGGTTGAAAGGGGGAAAATCTCTGCCGTAGCGCTGAGCTCTGGGGCTGGGGCCGCCCCGTGGGGTGCAGAGCAGCCCCTGTTGTCCCGTGCGCCTGGGGTGGCCAAAGACATCGCTTGGACGCGGGGAAAGTATTTTGGGGTTTTCCAGCTCCCTCCAGATTAAATGTTGTTGGATTTGGGGCAGGGGGGGATTTTGGAGATGTGTCTTTGCTGGCCATTTCACTCAGAACATTTTTATTAATAAAATAAAATTGGCAACAGTCTTTGGCAGGTTTATGCCACTTGGTATTTCAAGCCAGGTGATTCGGGTTTATTCTGTGTGGGATCTCGTGATTTGCTCCGTCTGCGGTGTCAGGCAGCTGTAATTGAGTTGATATTAAGGCTGATTAGGAAAAATAACATGCTGTTCCTAACACCTGAGCACAGAGAAGAATCTC
>NW_009601344.1:0-796 GCF_000690535.1 Cariama cristata | reverse complement strand
CCCCCCACGTGTGTGTCCCCCCCCTCCACCGTGGGGTGAATCACTGCGGGGGGAAACCACTGCAAAAACATCCGCCCTGGAGGGGGGGGATCCCCAAAACAGCCCTTCCCCCCCCGTGGGAGTGGGCAGGGCTTCATTAATGAGGTTCACAGGGTGTTAATTAACAGCCTCCTAGGGCTTAATTAGCAGGTTTAGGGAGCTTCATGATGGGTTTACAGAGTTTAATTAACAGGTTTACAGCTTAATTGGAAGGTCTGGAGAACTTTAATTACAGAGCCTAATTAGCAGGGTTCACAGAGCCTAATTAGCAGGGCTAATGGACCTCATTTGCCAGAGTTAGCAAGCTTAATTAATGCATCGTGTGTCACTGGCCTCTTGGCCCTCATTAGTGATCCCCAGGCCCTCATTAGTGACCCCTGAACCTCATTAACAATCCCAGGGCCTCGTTAGCAACCCTGGACTCTCATTAATGAGCCAGGGCCCTCATTAGTGATCCCTAGACCTCATTAACAATCCCAGGGCCTCCTTACTGATCCCTGGACCCTAATTAGCCATGCCAGGCCCTAATTATTGACCGACCCCTGGACCCTAATTAGCAATTCAGGCCCCAATTAGCAACCCCTGGACCCTAATTGGCAACCCCTGGACCCTAATTAGGGTCCCTGGGGACTCTTGTGGGGTGTGCCCATCCCCACATCCCCATCCCCAGCTGATGGGTGTCGCCCCCCACCCAGAGGTGCCACCCTTTTGTCCCCCAAGGCCAGGACAGCCCCCCCATGGGGACCCCTCCCCAAAA
>NW_009601343.1:17446-17705 GCF_000690535.1 Cariama cristata | reverse complement strand
AGCCACGATGGGAGAAATGCTCCAACTGTGGAACAAGTTATCGTTCGCTCTCGTGGAGCCGCTCAGCCCAAGGAGCCCACGCCATAAAAAATGAGCCCCGTTTGGTTTGGTGCCTGCAACATTTTTATTCCTTGAGTGAAGGAGAAAACTCCATATTCCAATTTCCTGGTTTTCACCAAAAATCCCAAACTCCTGCTAAGCTGGAAGGGACCCTGGGGCAGAGGGGAAGGACCATTCCCAAGGCTGGAGCAAACCCCGG
>NW_009601343.1:16650-17308 GCF_000690535.1 Cariama cristata | reverse complement strand
CGTGACCACCCGCTGTTCACAGAGCTATTTCCATTTTGGATAAGCTCCGGGTGATGTAGTGGTCCCACCATGGGGGTGCTGCATGGGAGAGGCTTGGGCCGGAGCGCAGCGGGCGGAAGGGTGCTCTGAAGGGGGGTGCTGGAGGAGGCATTGGGTCTACGTGTCGAAGGGGAGAGGGCAAGCGAGGAGAAACCTCACCTAATTCTCTGCTCTGGACATCCTTTCAAACCCTTCGAAACCTCTCCTGTCTGTCTTTCAGTTGTCACCTCTCAGAGCCGTGGTTGCTGCCACGGGGGACATGGGGCTTTGGAGTGGTTCAAGTTCACCGCCCGTGCCTGCCGGACCCCCTTTACCAGGGTTTTTGTCTCTTGTGGCTGGAGAAACGCTCCTCACAGCAGCCGCCCTCCTCCTGTGCCACGCTCTCCCCTCCAGCTGCTTTCAGCTCTGGAAGTCGAGTGCCGCCTTTCCATGGGATGCGAGAGTGGGAAAAAAGAGAGAAAGCCAGCAAAATCCTGTGGCTAAAATATACTTCTTTTCTGACGAGCCCCAGGGCTGTAAGGCTATGGTTAAGGACGGTGCCGGTGAGAGCTGGGGCAGGTTACGGGAGAGGGACCCTCGGGGGGACCCGCAAGCCCGGGGCTGCCCCAAACGCCGGGGT
>NW_009601343.1:13334-16488 GCF_000690535.1 Cariama cristata | reverse complement strand
GGGGCGGAAGCTGATTAAACGCTGTGGAGCTCTTTGAAGATGAAGTTTGCAGTGTTCCTGTTAAATATGACCATGGCTAGCCCCAGGGCTAGGTGCACTTCCATTCAAAAGGCATATCTTTAATAATGTCTTTTTACCTAATATCTGTATATATTTGTGCTTTTTTTGTCTGGGTAGGAACTTAGCGATTGGGATTGGGATTCAGAATTTCCCGGAGGGCCTGGCCGTCAGCCTGCCTTTGCGCGGCGCTGGGTTTTCGCCGTGGAAAGCGTTCTGGTAAGCTGAGCTCCTCTTCGCCCGTGGAAACGAGAGCCCTCCGCCAGCAGCTCCTGACGAGCGGGTGCCTATAGATTTCCTCTCCATATCCGTTTGTTTTGCTCCATCATTGAGCTGTCCTTGGGATGGGCTTGCTCCAGACCTGCCGGGTCCCCTCCCGGCATTCCGGAGAGCTGCTGCTGGGAACGCTGCTGGTTTCCAGCTTTGTGGGAGGGCCGTGGGTGCTGCCCTGCTCCCTCCGCAGCACCCGAGCTCAGGTCCGAGCCTCTGGCTCCCGGGGGATCCATCGGTGATCCCGGCAGATCACCCCATCCCGCCTCAGCTGCCTGTCGAGTGCCTGTGGTGAGCTCCCAGATCCTGCACTAAACAGCTTTTTGGTTTTTTTGGGGGGTTTGTGTGTTTTTTTTTTTTGTTTTGTTTTAATTTTAATTTTGTTTGATTTTTTTTTTTCCTCTCACTTCACTCCAGGCTGGATTTCAAACCCACTTTTTATTTTTTCTTTTCCCTTTTCCCCGAGGTGAAAAAGCCAAGGGCATGAACCCTGCGAGCGCAGGGCTGCGTTCCTGCCCGTGCACGTGTGCTCGGCCGGGTGATGGATGGGAGGGCAGGGGGGCGGCTTGGAAACAGCTCCCGCCAAAGCTTTGTTTTCTTTTCCTCCCACCCACCTCCAATTCAGTAAGCGCAGCCGGTGCTGGGACTTGCACCGGGATTGCTGCTGCTGGGAAGGGAGTTCCCATGGTCCAGAGAGTTAAAACAGTCCTAGAGGGAAAGAAACCGAGGAGGAAGAGCACAATTTCATCCTGGTTGAGGCTGTGGCCAGATGTCCTCTTTGGGGTTGAGCTATGCTGGTTGGAAATGTTTCTTCTCTGACCCATCCCTGCCTGCAGGCTGGATCCCCAAATCCCGCAGAGCTCTTGGGGGAAGGAATCAGATCGTGCCTTAATTCCCTTCCTGGAAAAATCAGCTAGGTTAGGTCAAATCGCCTTCGTTGCCCAGTTAAAATAACCCAGGTGACTTGGCTTGGCATGGCTGGGTGGCTGCTTGGCATGACCGGGTGGCCGACCTCCTGCTGGACACGGTGGCATTAGGGAAACCCGTGGGGACGGGGAGCTGCAGATCCCCGGCATCCCCATGGGATGGCTGTGCCACCCCTCGCGCCGGGTCCCCGGTGGCTTTTAGTCTCAGTCTTTTGCAGGTACGGGCAGCTGAGCGGCATGGTGGAGCCCTTAGCCGGCGTCTTCGGTGCCTTCGCCGTGGTGGTGGCAGAGCCTCTCCTCCCCTACGCCTTGGGCTTTGCCGCCGGAGCAATGGTCTACGTGGTGATGGACGATATCATCCCCGAGGCACAGACCAGGTGAGACCTTCTCGGTGACCACCACTGAAGGCAGATAGACATGGGGGGATGCGCAGAGGACTCTGGAAGATCCCTTCCCTTGCCCGGATGAGAGAGAAAGCAACGCTTCCCTCATCCGAAAAGTCGGTCCCGGCTCCTAGGAGCTCACGCCCTCCCCTTTTCTCCCTGCAGTGGCAATGGGAAGCTCGCGTCCTGGACCTCGATATTAGGATTTGTGGTGATGATGTCCCTGGACGTTGGGCTCGGGTAGGGCAGCGCGCCGCTCCCCAGGAGAAGACTTCAGAGCCATTTGTGCAGCGGTGTTTGGAACTGGACACGCGTTATACTTAAGACTTTTTTTGTATATATATTTTTTTGGATCTGGTTTGGTGTTGATTTCCTATAATTTTATATCTCTTCCTCCCCTCCAATGTCATGTCGATGGTTTTCAAAGCACAAATATGGGTGGTTCCTCACAGGTCCTGGTTTCCCTTTGCCACCAGATTTTTCTTTTCCTCTTGAGAGGGTCGTTGGACGACACGTCGGCCGGGCTGCAGGTCGCCCTGTCCTTTCCCTTCCGCGCTGGGCTGGTTTCTCTGAGTCAGGTCGCTCTGGGTTTTGATCATCTCTCTTCTCTAGCAGATTAGAAATTCTCTGTCGCGTATTTAAGCTGGTCTGTGGTTAAGTACCGAGGCATTTGAATGGAGTAAACTCCTTACAGAGTCTCGACTTCCACCCTTTTTTCGAAAGGCAGGTGGAAGGCGTTAGGACGAAGATAACACGTACAGCACTCTGCGGGATCCCAGGTCTCTTGTATCCCGCTGGTCCTTGGGAATGTTTTAGGGTATTTGTTTTGGTGGATGCAAATAGTCCAGGCAAATAAAAATGAATTTTCTTGGGATCTCTGTAAGAGGGAAATGTCATTTTTTCCTAAATTTATCTCCAAAGTGGGGCATTGGTCCAGTGCATTGTGTCCAATACCCTGAGGTTTTCTCTGAGAAAAACAAAACCAACCAGGAAAGAAGACTTGTTGTGTTTTCTAGCATGTGCTCTTGGAAAAGGCAAGGTGTGGTCATCTCGGTGTCGTCGGCGTGCTGACTGTGTCTGGCCTTACTGGGCGATTGCTGGTTTATGGCTGCTGGTCCCAATGGTTCGTAACTCCCCAAAGAGCCGGCGGAGGTTGTTCCCAGGAGCGGCCCTGATCGCACTTGACCCCACAGAAGAGCTCAGAGCCGAGTCAGGACCTGAGCGTGCCAGGAGCCCTCGTCTTCCTGAGCAGCGTCAGGATGAAATAATTCATCAGGGTGAATTAATTGTCCTCCCTGAAGAGCCAGAAGCATGCACCGTGGGTACCTGCCTCTTCACCCTCTGCTTTCCAAGCATCTCTTCTTGAATGGCTGTTCCTGAGCGGGCAGGATTAGTCCCTTCCAGGCTGAGGAGCGAGCCCTGCCCGTCCCTCCCTGTGCCTGGGGCACGCTCCAGCGAGGAGGAAAACGCCGAAGTTGGGAGGATGCTGGGGACCGCACCTCCCTCTTCACCAAGGAT
>NW_009601343.1:12551-13303 GCF_000690535.1 Cariama cristata | reverse complement strand
AAAATAGTTGAAAAAAATCAGTCTCCCTTGATAATTGCATCACAGCAAAAAGAAAGATGTCAAAAATTATTTCCTATGCAGAGCACATTTTATTCCCCCAATTAAAATGTAATTGAGCTCCAAAGGTGGTTGGTAGGGTTTTTTTTGTTGGTTTAGGTTTGGGGGTTTTTTTGGTTTTGTTTTTTTTTTTTTTTTTTTTTTTTTTTGGGTTGGCTTTCATTTGTACTTCATTTGTGTGTCACTCTGGATGATACAAAACTACTGTTTGCCAATGGATTTGACCTTTTAACTGTGACTGGTTTCAATAAATGGGAAATTCGGAGTTTGCACTGATTTATTTTAATGCCGTAAAGCTGTACCTTCGCTTCTCCTCCCTCTGTTCTGCTACGTTTCTTTTCTCCAGCTTCATTGTTCCTGGCTCCTCACAAGGCTCCTGCCTCTCAGCCGGGAAGGCAGCCTCTTTGGGGAAGGAAAAAACAGGGAAAAAAAAGCCGAAGAAAGGCAGCTTTGCAGTGCCTCATCCAGGCATCCCATGAGTGTGTTTTAGTGTTCACTGGGTTTGCTGCCGCCGACCAGCTCACCCCCACCACGCTCCTTCGTGCCTTGGGACTCAGAAAAAAGCAACCACAAGAAATCCCTGGGGGAAAAAAGCCGCTCTGCCTGCACGGACCCCGGGCCGCGGGGGATGTATGCCCCCACGCACACCGTGTAGGTGCCGTCCCTGGTCCGGCTCAGCCCCGTGGGAGGCTGTG
>NW_009601343.1:10184-12520 GCF_000690535.1 Cariama cristata | reverse complement strand
CGCGTCCCCCAGCCCCGGGGCCGAGCCGCAGGGGTGATGCTCGGTTGGGGCAGCCCCAAGCGCTGCAGTCCCAGGGGATGGGAAGGGCACCCCCACCTTCCCCGCGCCCACGGGGCTGCAGAGATGCCCGGGGTCTCTCTGGGCACAGGGGAAATTTGGGGTTATGGCCCTCAGCGGGAAAAGCGAAGGGTGTCAGGACCTTCTTTTTAAAGCCAGGAGGTGAGAGCCGTCCGTGCCGTCCCAGGGCAGGGAGAGGGAAGGGACCTGCCCGTGGCCAGCAACAAGAGCCCTTTGCCCCCACAGCCGGCGTCTCCTTCCCAGTGCCACCAGTGGAAAGGCTGGGCGAGCTCCCACCGCCCTTCACCTCGTTTCTGGACACACTAGAAATGTTTGTGAAGCTTTTAGCCCTCTGTTTTCAGCTGAAAGCCTTCGCGTGAAACCTAAAAACCTCAGGGGTGTCCACGGCTCAGCATTTCTCACACAGCATTGGTGATATTTTCTTGTTTGATTTCTGGTGTGTGGTGTAAGTTGGTACAAAAAAAACATTATGCATTTAAAGGCAGCCTTGTAATCAGATTGCTGTGAGATAACATCACGTAAAGCATTTAATCCTGCTCAGATGTAGCCAGCTGAGATAATTATGTACATTGGACGTGTAGGAAGCGAGCGGGGAGGGTGATGCAGAAAGCACATACGAAAATCCTTCTTTGCTGTTTGTACCCTGGAGGTGAATGAAATTATATATCTGTTCCTTGGTGTGATTGAAAAGCTGGCTGGGGACCAGGCCTGAAATTACCCGTGGAAACAATAGCTGTCAATGAAAAGGTGGAGTTTGGAGCGGAGGCAATATAAACACACAGCCAAGCCCCGCAAAATGGAGACGGGCTCTGCTCGGCGGCGGGGGGAGACGGTGCTTGGGCCGAGGCCGAGCCACAGGGAAAAGCGGAAAATTATCCCGTGGTTGGAGCTGGGGCTTGGGAGACCGGGGTGAGCTTGGCCTCCAACCCGTGCCTGGGTGAGCGTGCCGGGATGCGGCCGGGGCTTTGCCCTCCCGGGGGGCTCTGGCAGCGGTGTGGTCCCTCCCCATCACAGGTGGCGGCCGCGGAGCCCCCTTGGGAAGGCTGTCCTGTGCCTCTGCCTCTGCGAAATGGGGAGAAACCCCCCGCCTGCAGCACCCAAGGGTGCACGCTCACCGTGGGCACAGAGGGAGGGTTTTTTTCCTCTCTTCCCAGCCTTTTGATGGGTGGCAGTCGGCCTTCGGAGGGGCACAGCGGTGCCTCCACCGGTTTGAAATGTCCTCTGAGCCCCTGACAAGTGTAATATTAAATTGTAGCGTCAATGCCGGTGATTTCTGCCCCCCCTCCTAATTTTTCAGTAAAGTTCGAAAACTTTGGATTCTTGGGTTTTATCTTAAAAGGCTAATAACTGGTTGCATTGGCTGGAGCAAAACTTACACTGTGACTCCTCTCCATCTAAAAACCTCAAACCCCGAAGGTAAAGAGAAAGATCTTTTTCTAAACAGCGCATGTATGTGCTCTTGCGATGGGGTTTAAAAATAACCCCAAGCCCCAGTATGAGTTTGTGGCCTGCTTGCTGCTGCTTTTGGGGATGTTTTGGGGTTTCGCAAGCCCTGCTAATGAAGGGGGCGGAGGGTTTAGCTGAGAATGGGAAAATCCCCCAATTCTTCACAGCCCCGGAGGTGGCTGCGTTTGGCAGCGGGCGAAGCTCGGCGGCGGTTCGGCCCTGCGTGTGCAAGCAGGCGTGCCCCGGTGGGGAGCTGGTGCTCGGAGAGCTTCGCCAAGCCTAGTTGCCATGAAAAAGCCCGGCAATGCAGCACCGGGTGTATTTTGCTGCTTTTCTTGTGCTTTTTTTGTTTTCTTCCAGAGGCTGAACCAGCGAGATGCTGTCCTACAGGACGGCCGTGGGCACGGTACCCAGTCGGGCAGTTAAGGGCTGGCGAGAAGGCGGTGGAGGAGTCCGCGGGGAAACTCCTCTGCGAGCCGGAGATCTGCCCGGGCCGAGGGTCGGGTTGGGCTTCTGCCGAAGCGGTGGATGGAGAGGCTGCTGGCAGCTCGGATGCGCAGCACCGTACACGTGTTTGCCGGGGGATTAGGGCTTTGGAGAGGGGATGCTCTGGGCTGTGAGTGCGTAAAGCAAAGGGTTGGGCTCTTCTCCCTTCGGGGATGCGGCTGATCCATCCCGCCCGGAGCTGCGGTGCAAGGAGAAAGGACCGTCCAGCACCGTCCCTGTTGCTCCGGGCAAATCCCACCTTACTCCCTGTGTCTGTGCAATGCCAGGCAGCTCCCGGTGGGTGCCAGGGTGGCACGTGGCAGGCA
>NW_009601343.1:2868-9848 GCF_000690535.1 Cariama cristata | reverse complement strand
ACCGAACAATAATCCCATTATTAGGGCCCATGCCATCAAACAAAACACGGCACAAAACAGTACTCGGGCTTGCAAGATGCGCGCCCAGGGTAGATCGTAGCACCTGAGTCATTGCTTTTAAAGGAATGGATTTCACCTCCCTCCCCTCCCCTTAGGAAAGAAACAATTCAAGCCTCCAGACAAAATGACTTCTATTCTTTGTACGTGGACTTTGTTGTACTTGGCAACAAGGCTGCAATTAAAATTGAGACGCTGGCTCTCGGGCGCACGCAGGCAGGCTCCCGGCTCCGAGCTGGAGAGCAGATGTCCGACTCCTCTTCCTACCCGGAGCTTCCTCGGGCACCCCGAGCCCATCGCGCTGGCCCCCCCGCCACCCTGCCGCATCGCCCCGCTCCCATCCCAGCCTGGACCCCCCAACCTCGGCAACAAGCCTGGTGCTGGGGGACCGGTGGGAAGAAGGGACATTTCGGCTCAGGGTGCCCTTTTCTTAGGGCAGATATTATGGGGTTGTGAAGTTTCTAGAGGAGATTTAATGCCAGTCTCTCCTTTTTGGTACCTGTTGGCACTGAGTACGTGTACTCAAGTCTTGCGTGGCCAACCAGCCCTCGAAAAGCTCCGTGCCTCCGTCCGTGCTGGGTTGCTGGGCCTGCGGCTTACGGGCGAGCTCCTGGGTGCCTTCCTCCTCGTTGCGTTACTTAAAAAACTTCATTTCAGCTGAGCAGTAGAGCAGAGCTTCATTTCAGCTGTGTTGTGTGGGGTGGGAAAGGTCGACACGAGGGTGAAATGCCATCGGTCCCAGATCGGCTCTGCTGCAAATTCTTTGATCCGAAGGGTTGTTCCTAATGGGAAAAGAGGGAAAATTTACACACTGTGGGATCTGCATATTGCACAGCTCCGATCCTAGTGCCTCTTTTCTTGTTTTACGGCGCGGAGGGCAGTTGTTTGTGCAAGAACAGGGAGAAAATATTCGTAGTATGTCCTTGGTTGAGATTTCTGGGATATGTTTTTGTGCCTTATGGTCCTACAAGGGGGTTTGTCAGAGCAGGAAACTGAGCCCGAAGGTTTATTTTAATATAATCTTACAAGACGCTGATGATAACTAAAAAGCTTTTGTGTCCAGAGCTGGTTTGCATGGGGAATTGTTTAAATCTCTCTCTCGCTGTTGCCTTCTCCTGTTCTTACAGGAGCAAGGAAAGCGTTACAGACCCGACACACACTCGCTCCCCATCTCCTCTCACACAATCCTTCTGCTGTGCCTGAAGCAGAAAACAAAACCGCCGCTCCAAAACCCATGTGAAAACAGGAGGGAAAAGAATGGCCTGGATCTGCTTTCCTTTTACTGCAAAATAATTTCCCTGCTATAAAATTACCGGCGAGAGCCAAGGGAAGATTAGGTCATAGGGAAAAACGCCGGTTGGGAAACAATGGAGGGAGGTGCTGGTAACGGCCGGGGTGCGGGGTGGGCTCCCCACCTCCCTGGGCTTCCCCCAGGGACCCCCACCTCTGCCAGGACCCCCACTTCTGCCAGCCCCGAGCCCCAGCGCTGCTCCCCTGGCTCCGTGCAGGATGGGCAAAAGGCTTCAGCATCCCCAACCCTTTTTATTTCCCTGGCTTTCCCTAGGTGAAGAGGAGAGCGAGGGCTGGAGCATCCCAACTCTTCCCGACCTGGTGTTTCAGCCCGGGCTGGCAGCAGGGGCAGGCGTGAGGCTGGACTCGGAGGATGAAGCAACATCTCACCGTGGTGTTTTCCCTCTTCCTTTCCAGGGCAGAGTTTGTCCCAGAGGATGGATGAACCTTTGGGGCGGGGGGGGGTTGAGGATCGGATCCGGAGTCGCTGGCATGTCTCTGGAGGTCAGAGACCCCCGGGAATTCAGGAGGAGATGTCTTAAAACTTGTCTTAGGGCAGGTTTCACAAAAGCCCCCCAGTGCCCTCCCATTCTGGGGGGTGGCTGCCTGCACCACGGAGGAAAAACTTCCCAGACCAGGGAAACAAATCCAGGCAACAAGGGGGGGCCTGGGGCCTCCCAAGTCATTAAACAAATTAAGTTGTTTAGAGCAAGGAGGCCCAGGTGACTGGGTGTGAGAGCCCCCGAGGCCTCGGTAATTGCTGTATACAGGCAGCACTGGTGGGTGGAAAGGAGACAAAGAGATTTTGGGGGATTTTTCCTCCTGCCGGGTTTCCCTGGCTCGACAGCAGCTCCGGCCCCGTTTGGCTCCGTGGGGTGCTCGGGGCCTCGGCCACGCTGGGATGCCTGATGTGATGCTGTGGTCCAGCCAGGGGCTGCCCTGGCCCTGCGCCCTGGGGTGGGGGGAGAGGGAGCTCCCCAGCCCTCCCAAGTGCCCTTCGTTGCCTTCAGCGGGCCTTGGCTCCAGCTCCCCGAGGTGTTTCGCTGCCTCTCAGACCCGTCCTTGCTCTTGCTGCTTCCCCAGTCTCAGAAGAGGCCCGTGAGCAAAAGGGATGGTTTTTATTCCCTTGTGCAAATCTTTTTCCCTTTTGCTTTGTGCCGAGGTGAGCTGAGAGAGTGTGTGTGTGTGTGTGTGTGTGTGTCCCAAAACACCGCTGGGGTCTATCTAAACCTCTCACAGCTCCAGAAGGAAACTGAGGAGGGGCTGCCTTGCCTTCCCTTTCAGCCAAGGAAAGATGCAAAACTCCCAAACTCAGCTGCCTCTTCGTTTCCAGGGTTAGACACACACTGTGCTCAGCGAGGTGACGGGGTGATGGGATGGAGCTCTGCAATCTCCCTTGGGAGCGGGATGCTGCGGGAGGGAGCGGGAGCCTCTGCCGGGCACGGGGACCCCCAGCTCCCGCTTCCCCAAGCCCCTGGCGCTGGCCGTGTAGCGCAGGCTGGCCATTCAGTTCTTAAGGGCATCAACCTTCCAGGTCCCTTTTAATTATTATTTGATTAGAGCTTCTCAAATCAAGAAATCTGAAAATACCAGCGGGAAACACCACCTTCTGCTGCAAAGCTGCGAGCCGGGAGAGGACGATGTCTCTTCCAGAGCCAAATGCTGAGTATTTTATCACAATTATTTAATGCAGCCAGGACCAGCTCCGCAGGGCTGCTTAGCACCGCGAGCCTCGGCTCGGGCACGGCTGGGCTGGGCTGAGAGACCCCCTTTGCAAAGGTTTAAGGTGCCGTCTAACACCGAGGGGGCTCTGCAGGGTCTTGGGCTGCTGCTAGTGCAGCGGGGTGATGGTGTGGAAAATGCTGGTGAGACCCGAGAAGCGGTCTGAGGTTCCTCCTCCGGTGGGGTGGCTTCTCTCTCGTCTTTTTTATTTCCCCCTCCCCCTCTCCTTGAAGCTCTCTGAAACAAGTGCTGTTTTATTGCAGATAATTTACCAGCTGCACAAAGGCTGCCTTGTACCGCTGAGCTCCAGATGTTTAACATTGCACAGAAAACCTAACCATAAGGTACCTGTTCCACTGGAGCACCAGCTGACCTGGATGGGGAGAGCGTGAGCTGCCTTCCAGCCTTCGCCTTCCCTGTCGCAGGCAGATCCCGGCCCTCGAGAGAGCAGATAATACCTGGTGCACCAATAGCAGATGATACCTGGTGCATCAATAGCAGATGATAATACCTGGTGCATCGTAGGTGCCTCGGAGTCTTTGTTCGTGCTGCCCTTGTTTGGGGCGCAGCGGATGGGGTACCACGCACGGAGCCGGACCGGCGCAGCTTTGCCCCAGGTGTGCTTGGCAGGAGCGGCTGCAGGGGCTGATCCCTTTTGCTGATCCCTTTTGCTGATCCCTTTTGCTGATGATTCCTTTTACACGGGCTCTCTGCAACGGATCAGGCTCCGACGGCTCTGTCGGAGGGTGCCTACAGGCAGGGCCATGGATGGGGATAGCTGCTTCTCACCTGCGGCCCCTGCTTGTGGGCATCTCCGGGATGGGGGATGCTGCCTCAATGAGAGCAGCAGGTGCTGCAAGGGGCTCCTGGGAGGAGAGCTGGAAGGGTTCACAGGTTCATACCCGGGATTTGGTTGGCCCTGGGGACAGGGCTCTGCAGGTCTGGCTTGTCCCCAGGGGCTCTGGTGCAGCCCCGGGTGTCCGGCTCCTCCGTGGCTCATGGCCCCCAGCCAAGGATGCCCGTGCCCCTGCCCTGGCCGTGCTGCCGCAGCGCCAGAGGTGCTGGGCTCCTCCAGGAGGAGGTGGCCCCAGGTCTCCGCTGTCAGCTCGGGACGGATCCTGCAAAGTCCTGAGGGCTGCGGTCCTGCGGGAGAGCGGTTGCCTGGCTCTGCTCCATCCCCACCCCATTCCTTTGACTGCAATCCCTTAATTGTTTCAAAAAAGCACATGACAAAAGGCAGGGAGATAATTACAGTCCCTTGCCCCCCCTTATCTCTGGGGAAAGCCTGTTGGGCAAATAGAGAATTAATTCTGGCGATGGCCGAGGCTCCGTGGAGCGGGCTCGGAATGGCGGGCAGGGCTGATTTACTGCCATTATTCGCAGCTATATTCAGCATTTTGTTGCAACTATAATTATTGCTCTCCATCAGGATCTCGTGGAGATGTCAGGCCATCACCAACCGTTCCCAAGTCCCGTGGGCCGAGGGCTGGGCGGGCAGGGCTGCCCCCGGCGCATCCCACCTTGGCGGAGGAGGGCAGGTGATGCTGCCCAGCATCCCCAGGAGTTTGGGGACACGCCGGCTCCCGTGGCAGGGAGCTGCCATGCAGATCAGCCCATGTTTCTGGGATGCCTTCCTCCCCAAAACCCACGGCCGGGGGCTGTGAGGAATGAAGGCGCACGGTGCAGCCAGCCCAGGGCTGCGGGTCCCCTGTCCCTGGAGAGGGATTTTCTGCGAAGGGTTATGGTGGAGGGAGGTGGCGATGGCCAGGGGAGAGTCTCCTCTCATGTGGACCGGGCAGAATCTGACCCACCCGTCGGCTGGATGAGGGATCTCATCTTTAGGATCCAGTGTGAGAACAAGCGATCGCTCTGCGCTGGTGGAAGTGGGAAGCGGAGCGAGTGGGTGTGCTGGGGAGGCAGGAGGAGAGCTGCCCATCCCTCTCGCCTGCCAGAAGGGATGCTTCCCCGCGGGGCAGTGGAGCGGGCGACCGGCTCTCCTGGCAGCTGAGAGGCCCCGGGAGTGGACAGACCCCCTGGAAAGTGCTCCCCGGCCAACGCAGCCCCTCATTCTCATGCAAAACGTGCAAGGGGGGAGGGAATGAATCCCTCCCGTGGGGAGCAGAGCCGGGCAACTTTGCCGCAATGAAGTAATCCTCCCCCGGCACCCTGAGCATATAAAGCACCGCGGAACACAAGTGCCTCTCTGTCCCCTCTCTTTCTTCTCTTCCCCTTTAATAATCTTACTCTTTTGTCCCCATACGTTTACTCTCCACGTCATTGTCCCCTTCGGCTCCGGTTGCTGGCTGCCCGTGTCAGCCGGACCCTCCGCCTTGGAGGTGCGCACGGTGCCACCTGTTTTTTCCACTTTATTTTCCAGGACACCTGATGTATTTATTTTATTTTTTTTTATTTTTTTTTTTCCCTTCTTCCTCTGGTTTAGGGTCTATTAAGTTTACTCCTTCTTCCCCTGCCCTGGGAGACCCGGTTAATGAGTAACCATAGCGTGCTTGGAGGCAGCTGTCTCAGACAAACTGACGGAGACTTTTTTGGAGCTGCATAAGGGAACGTTTGTTCTGCAGCTTCTCAATAGATCCTTGTGCAGGAGGCAAGAAGTGTGGGGAGAGAAAGAAAGAGACACTAAATCACTGGGCTCCTTGAAAATCTCGCTGCATGTGTGTGTGTTTTTATTCCTTTTTATAATAGATGTTTGATGAGTCACCTTTTCAAGTTTAAATAATGAATTTATCTTCACAACGGAGCACACAATGTTCTTCTTAACAGCGTTTTGGCTTTAAAGTTCTTTTTAAGTAACTTAAGTATAAACCACACAGCCTGTACCTACACTGGCGTGGGGTCAGCGTCACAGGAGTGTGGATTTTCTTTGTCCCAGTCCCAGCGCAGAGCAGATTTTGCTCTTACGGTTCATCATTTTACCTGTTCCCTTCTTTTGCTTTTGTTATATGGAGACTTTGGGGAGTTTCATCAGATATTTGCCGTTGGGGTTAAAGGCTGTCTTGTCTTCCCGAGGACGCCTGGCCGATGGGCCAGGTAGGAGATGGAGGTCCGTGTGGCGTGGAGGAGAGCAGAGGGCGAGTGGGTCCTGTGCCCCACAGATCCCCTGTGGGACCTTGGCAATGGCATTTGAACCTCCCTTCCCTGCTCTGCTCTTCTCACGATGCAAACAGGTGGTGGATGCGCCTTTCTCATACTTGCCGTGGCTTTGTCCTTCCTAGGCTGCCGGGAAGCTTACGGAGGGTGGATGGGGTGTTGTGAGCAGGCAGAAAGTGGCAGGAGCAGGGTACCGAATGGCTCCTCGTTGTCGTGAAGTGTCGCTCCCTCTCTCTGTGGCTCCGCAATTCTTCGGTTCCTGCCAACCTTCGAGTTTCTCGTGGCCAGCTGTGCGCCTCGCAGGGCCTGTTGTGGGCTTGCAGGGCTTGTTTGTGCGCTGGGGAGCATCACGCCGACCAGCCCACGTCCCCGCCTGGCTCAGGTCACAGTCCCTGCTCCTGGACTCCGGAGCCGGACTGGGACATTGGTGCTTTGCAGCTCAGCGCTACGCTCTCACTCTTGCTCTGGGGTCCTGGGCATCCCCTGGGACCCCCGCAGTGCCACGGGGCACGGGATGGGGCAGTGTCCTGTCCATCACCTGGTGCCAGCGCTCCAAGCCCCCATCGCCCAGCTGGCTGCGGCATCTCTCATATATCAGGGCCAGCGATGGTAGCGAGATCCTTCACGCGTTCCTGCTCTGCACCAGCTTGGGGCAACCCCCCGCCATTTGCCACGACCCTGCATCGCTCGGCGTGGCATCACTCGGCGTGGCATCGCTCAGCGTGGCATCACTCGGCGTGGCATTGCTCAGCATGGCATCACTTGGCGTGGCATCGCTCGGCGTGGCTTTGCACCTCGCAGAC
>NW_009601343.1:0-2704 GCF_000690535.1 Cariama cristata | reverse complement strand
CCCAGCCGGAGGAGGCAGCCAGGGCGTGCGGAGCGGTGCCGGTGCCGCAGCCGCCCGTCCTTCCCAGGGACCCGCCGGCGTGCGCTTGTGGTCCAGGCTGCGATCCAGCACCGGGAAGAAAACTGAAAACATGTAACCACACTTTTCCTCCTCTTTTACAAAACCTCAGTGTTTTTTTATTTTGAACTTTGGGATTGGTTCAAGTTTTGGGTAAAGATTCAGGTTGTCTGTGTTTTACCTGAAACGCAGCTCTCCGTCCCCTGGAGCAACAGTTCTTTATTGGCTCTTGCAGACACTTGGCACTCTCAGCTCACAAAATAAAAAGCTTTTTGTTTCCGTATTTCAATGTATTTATATATATTTAGCTGGTTTGGGGAGGGTATTTGGAGGTCAGAGGACTTTCAGAGGTTACGGTGCTGGCCAGGCCCTGGGAAGAGCCGTCCTGTGGGAACTCACTCCCAGCTCGCCCTTCCCAAACCTCTTTCTCTTTTGTTCTGCCCATGCTGGTGCCCATCACTAAATGCTTTTTTTTTTTCTTTTTTGTAAAAATCCACAGTAAAATCCATGGTGAACTTGGTAGATGTGCCATTCACAAACTGGTGTGGTAAAAGTAACACGACCTCGGGCTGTGAACCCAACCGTGCTACCGAGAAGGTGTTTTTTACCAGAATAAGCAGTTTTTGGTGGCTCCACTCTCCCACCGGCTCCCATCGCCTCCTGGTGCTTCCCCTGTTTGTCTGGAGGAGTCAGCAACCCAGCTCTTTCTCCCTGCCAAATACTGACCATCGGCAATTCAGTATCCCGAGGATGTTTTCAGCTGGAGAAGAATCAGTGCCCGGCCACCCTCCCGGTGGTATTTCAGCCCCGGTGACGCAGAGACCCCTGACCCCAACGCCAGCCCCGGAGCAAGGAGCAGAATTCGCCTCTCCAGCAAGACCCACTTTCCTTTCCGTTTGCCCTCGCGCTGAGGATTTCCTCTGCAACCGAGAGCCAGCGGAGCCAGCGGCCGTGGGCAGTTTTCGGCAGCCCTTGGACCAAACCTCCCTCTCCTCCTGGCCAAGGGGCGCCCCGAGTCCCTGCCCTCGCCGGATAAAGGATGCTTTCAGCTGCTCTAAGCGGATCTGTTGGGAAACCACTGATTTTCCACGATTTGGAAACATCTGGTTGACATTCTTACATCCACAAGCTCTTGTGTAATTATCCTTATTACCTGATCCGCGTGCACTTTATCTTCCTTTACGGGCCGTTCTGCTCTCCCTCCCCGCCCGCGCCACCCACCACCATCGCACAAGCGCACGGCCGCTTTCCTAATTAAAACTGTGTGCTTTCTTCCTCTGGCTCAGGTCTCCCCTCCCCATCTCAGCAGTGGCTGAGGAATGCGAGACAGGAATGCTGTCCTCTCGCAAGGAGCCGGGGAAGGGGGGGCGGCTATCACTTAAAAACAATGTCTTTGTGTTTCCAGCCGGCTGTAGTCACGCAAGGCCATGCCTGGGTGTGCACGGCCGCCTGCTGCCTCACCTGGCACCCACACGGCAGAGTTCAGCATCTTCCAAACCCTTTTACCCTCACGTCATATTCTTGCAAAACCAGGGCTGGGAGCATCCCGTAAATCAATGCCAAGCCCCTCTGTGAATGAGTAGCACACCTTTCCATCGCAATTCCTTCCTCAGAGCATCCTTGGAGGTCGGCTGGGGGTCTCCGGGCAGAGCAGAGGTACCTCCTCACCGGCACCCGGGGACTTTGCATGGTCCTTTCCACCGGTCAGACGTGGCCGGCAAAAGCTCGTGGAGCTGTGGCAGAGCCTTCCAGCGCTGCGAGTCGCCTTGGGTGATGATGTCTAACAGGGCCGTGCCCCATGGGCGCGAGGCTCTGAAGAAAATGCCACTAGAAAAGGGGGTGAAGCTTCTGAACTAAGTTATAAAAATGGTAATTTGCCTACCGAAATCCCAGGCCATCCAACCACCCAGCTCTGTGCTTCCAAGCGCTCCAGCCGACGGGAGCCCTGTAGAGACGTGGTCCAGGCATTGCCGGGTCAGCAAGCACCTTTCCATTGACTCCAGTGAGCTTTGGGTCTCATCCTGCCCGTGAGCATCACAAGGCCAAGTGCTCCCATCCCGCCCAGTGCGATGAGGCTTTGCTGCAGGGCAGCCGGGCCGGTTCTGCATCCCTGTGTCCGTCTGTCCGTCTGCAACCCAGTCCTGGGTTTATGGTCTGAGTGGCTTTGGGGGGGGAATTGTTGGCTGAGAGAGGTGAGGGACAGCGCGCCGGGCTTCCGCACGTCCAGCACCTCCCTCCCCGCCCCAAATACCAAATTAGCATCTGCCATTTTTGGCCCTGATGCTGTTCTTTTCCACGCTCCTTCGCCGCTCCTGGGGTTTCTCACCTGGTGCCCAGGGCAGGCTGCCGGCCCGCGCTTCTCATCTGCTGCTCCAGGTCCTGCCCCATTTGGGAAGGGGCAACCTCGTAGGGGTGAGGGGTTCCTAAAAGCAAAGGGAAGCTGGAGCCAAGCGAGGACGGGGAGCAGGCAGCTCTTCTCCGCCCGTGGCTCGGAGGCAGAGCAGGGAGCGTCCGCTCACACACGGCCGGCCAGAGGGGCATGACCTCCATCACTTTACTGACCGGAGAGAGAAGGGAGAAAAAGAGAGCGGCCAAATTTCTGTGCTTGAATGAAATCAGCGGAGCTCTCGGAGGCCGGAATCGGGAT
>NW_009601342.1:0-89864 GCF_000690535.1 Cariama cristata | reverse complement strand
AGTCACAACTTTTTGTTCTGTCAAAAGTTTCTTTATTCATATTATTAAGTGGTATGATCTGCCAAGCAACAGGAGGTCTGGGAAGCTGCGGAGGGGTGGGAAATCTACCTCCTACTAGCCACTGCTTCCTTCTAAAATGACATCAGACCTATGGAAAGAGCAGCTGTAGGAATATTCTTGGAAAGAACCTAAAAGCAGAGAGAAGAGACATTCTACTCATATTGAGTGTTTGAGACCTGGGTGGGAAAAGAAGTAGCTAATATGAGAAAAAAAAAAAACAAAAAACCCCCACAAAACAAAACATATGAAAAAGGACTGAAGGAAGCAAACCAGCAAAACATATTATTTATTATGCTTCTCCAAATATTGCTTGTACATAGATGACTGCTCTTAGAAAATATATGATATTGATCCTGCTCAGAATACACACCAGAGATTATTGCAAAAGGAAAATTTGGTGGATGTGGCATCATGTGGCTGAGAAAGCCAGAAAACTGTAATCAGGGGAGAGCCAAAAATTCCCAAGAGATGTGTTTGCTAGTATTGCATCTCAGCCTTCCTTATAGCAGTACAGGTTGATGACAACTCAGATGAACAGCTCTGGCATTACGCCACAGTTCAGAGGAAAGCCTGATAGTTGGATGCACGCTAAAAACACTCTGGGCTTGATTCCACATTCTGTCAGGGTGCTGCTTGGACGGATGGAGGCATGGGTCTCCCAAGGCTGGTTGTGGATACTGGATTCGGTGCTCTCTAGTCCTCATGCACACAGATTTAATTTATAGTATTGGCATGAGATCCTGCAATGGCCTCATGGCTGTAAAATACCCACCGTAACAGAGTACCTCCATCACAGTTTCCCCCTTCCCAAATCACCCTGGCAACCTCTTTTCCTCATATCATCAGGGATGAGGGACACGGAGGCAGCTGACCACTTCCATGCAGGAGAAATCCCCAGCTGGTGTTAACCTTTACTAAACAGTGGTCATTCTCCGTCATATGACAAAAAATGTCCACAGCAAAGCAGAGAATGTTCTCCTTTGTGCTATATAAAGCACTCTTGTCCAATAATATATTTGCTTACATATCTGTTATATATCATTTTGCATGTGTATTCATGCATGAAAAAAATTGCAAGGTTTGTGTTCCATACAAATAAATATTAACTGTTTTAACATTATGACCCTCCCTTCCTCCCTTTACCTTTGACAGAGAATAAAGTAATTTTATGCATTTTCTCCTATTCTGGGCATGAAAAAGTAAATGCTGTATTACCCCAACTTAGGTAACCCTTAGGATAATTTTTTAAGCAGCAGGAAACTAGGCTATCTGGCTGGGTAGATAATGATATCAGCTGCTTCCTTCCAAAACAACAGGTGCTTTGGCATAAAAATGTATATCATCATACTGAGATGATGACATCAGTTCATACTTCAGCTTAATTATAAACTACCTCCATTAATCCTCAAATAATTAAACATTTTATGTATGGTGCAAGGTGAAATATAAAAGCAAAAGGTGCCTAGCTGTTCATCACAGGGTTAAAATGGCAGTTTCTAAATCACTTGTACTTGTGTCTGCCTATTTAAATGTAAACTGCAAACTCATTTTAAGCATTTGTTTACATTTTATTGTTCCAGCCATGAGGTGGGTAAAAAGAAATACTGCTAAAATTCAGTGAAAACTTGATAAAATAACTAAGATACATGGATTGAAGTCACATGGAGTAGATATGTGCATAAATATCATGCAGAAATAACAAAGATGTTCAGGATGGGGCTTTGTGTGTACAAGAATAATTGGAGGCGAAGTCATGGTTCATGGCCTAATAGCAGCATAAACATTGCAGCGTTCAGTGTCTGCAGATTTTATGCAAGGTCTTAGACTCACATTGTTAAGCAGTACATCTGAATGAAACAAACTCTGGGTGGGCCACCAACATTTATTGAAACAGATAGATTGAGTAAACTTTGTAGAAAAGAAGTATTAATGAAAAGCGATGTCAACACAATTGAATTTAATTTCTATTTTAAATAGTTCAGCTATTTCTATTTTAAATAGTTCAGCTCATAGCATACGCAGTCACTTGAAACCTATACATTCTCTCCTTGCATTCTTTGATTGTTAGCACAGTGTGTGTACATGTTTATCACTGTTTCAAAACTGAACAACAGATTGCTCAATTTTTGATTTGATATAAAAATCAGCAGACAGAATTTGTAGGCTAAAAGAGCAGAGGAGCACAGCAGATAAAAGATTATGTTCTACCTTTAACTTTAAAATATAGCACTGACCTTCTTTAAAACAGATGCTATCTTCAGGAGCCAGATGTGTCTCCAAGCAAATTAGTTATAAGAAATACATCCAAGGACATAGCCATTTAAGAATCAATAAATTATGCATTTGTCATTTGTTATTGTGTGAGGCTTATGCTGACATCTTTGACATGAATGAAAGAGCCTCTGTCCACAGTAATAGCATTAACAATTTAACAGAGGTGGTTTTATACCAAAAGGGAAGTGGTTTGAAGAAATTACTGTTTATCGCCATGTACATATACACACCTTAATTATTCATTGCATGTCCACTTACCAGCCTACTTCATGTTATGTAAGTTGTGCTAGATTGAAAAGTTAGAGGTCAGGCATGTGTCCTGTACTGTTGCTGTTTCTGTCCACTTGAACCTGAAACAAAGAAAACGACTCAAACAATGATTTTCTTTTCAGACATACCAAATCAAGAAAGTTTTGTTTGTGAAAAATTCGTGAAAAATTCCTACAAAGAAGTTTTATTTTTCTAAAAGCAAAAGCCATGGTGGAATTTTTTTGTGGGTTTAGTTGAAACATTTGGATGACCATATGGAACTCTTAGTGGTGCCATGGGACCATGCAGCTATGAAATCTGATCACTATCTCCCTAGTGACAGCTGGAGCCTTTACACCATCAGAAAATTTTCAGACTTCTAATTTGTCATAACTACCTCCTGTGGAAAGAAAATATGTTATGTAGTTAGATACAAGAATCTGAGGCTACAGAACTACACATATCGGCTTCTTTTCCTTTTAGCTTTCAAGCTTCAAATTAATTCCTTGACTGCATCTTATGACTTATTGATGCAAGAAATAAAACATACACACAAAAAGAATACAAAAAACATATGGGGTCTTGTGAAACCAGGGTTAGCTCTTCTGCATAGTTATTGTGGAGGATGACTTATTTTGAAAAATCTACTTATGTAACAAATGTTGATCCATACAGTTCAAAATTTCTTTGTATTTAAGCCTTCTCTTCAGTTTTTCTCTTTCCCACTTTGAATGATGATTAAAAAAAAATTATTTAGCAAACTACAATGTAACTTTGCGATGATGTCCATTATATTCTAATTTTTAGCATATGCATTCTTTCATCACTACATCAGGCCTGAAAGGGCACAAAATTCAGAGTCACTTTTTACTGGAAGGAGCTCATGGGAGAAGGGGATGAGAGCTCCCTGCCCACTGCAATCACACATCATGACTGTAGAGAAAGAAGAACTCAGCTGTTCCCAGAAAACAAGAATCCTTTCAGCAGTCAGAAATACAGGTGTCTACCAGGCAGTCACTTTTGAAAATCACGGGGAATGTGCTTAGGTATCTCCAGACGGCTCTTTATGGGGGCAGATAATCTAGCAGAGCTAAGAATCATGTCTCTGTGTTTATTTGTTGTATAACCTTGGATAGGTTTCTGGTCTCCCAGGGCATTTTCAGAAGTCTGTGAGACAGCTCAGTGACTGTGAGCAGAACAAAGTGTAAATATATGTTATCATTTGCTTTTATATGGCCACTTTGGTATTCTAGCTAGCTAGGCATCAAAAATGTAACCTTATGCTTTGGGCATGAATACTACTGTTGTTGATTCACCTTTGTGATGGGTGTAGACAAGAAGTTGAGTGCTGTGTAATCTTGTGGACAAGAAGAAGATAACTGCTGGGTTAGGATCCTAATCCTAGTGGTGCTCATGACACTTGAGCTTCCAGCTCAAGTCAATATTTCACATAGCAATCTGTCTGTTGTGTATATTGAAATGTTGTTTATCGCACAAATAAGTTTAAAAAATGTGGTTGAAGGCCATTATCTTGTACTGGACAGTGTGCAGGAGGTCAGATTAGATTAACACACCAATGTCTTATTGCTTTGCAGTCTAGGACAGCAGAACAAAATTGCCCTGCTAGTTAATGAGTAAAAATGTCATTAAGCCTCTAATAAAGGACCCAATTGAATCTTTCTTCCAAATCTTATAAACATCAGTCTCCACTAACATATTTAACCATTTGGGACAGTGTGCAAGAAACTTAGGAGTACAGGTAAGAGACAACATAAAGAAATACTGAGATTCTTTGTGATTGTTGATCACAGACAGAAAGCAAAACTAAGGTAGATCCTAGTTAAATTCAGACTCATTTGCTGTAAAGGAGAACTGGAACAAGAGAGATTGTGCAGCCCATGTGGCAAAAAAGGCAACACTGGATAAAAGTCACTTACTGTTCCAGTATGAATAGTACAAGACAGTGTTAGGAAGATATTTACTTACATTACCAGAAATGATGAAAGACTTTCCATTAAAAAACAATGAGGAAAAACTGTGCATAACCCTAGGAGAAAGGAAAGAGACGGCAGGGATAGCATCATGCTATGTAACAACCTGCCACCAACTTAGAAATGGACAATAATGACAAATGGACACAGGGGATAAAGCCCCGAACACACTGTGAAGTGTTATCTTGGGCAGATGCATGATGTGTAGTATCTATTGCTGACAGTTGCCCAAGGTTTCTGCTTTTTTACACATTGACAGCATTTGTACAGCATGGCATGCCAATAAAATATTTTGATTTGAAGCTGAGCACTGTCATTGTTTTCTTCTTTCCTTAGGAAACAAACCGTGACATCTAAGTTGGCTTGGAAGCTCATGTGTCACTACATCTTGTCCCTCTGTATCCTGTTGTTGGAAAGCTTCCTTTTAGCAGCAGTGCCATTTCCAGCACTCTGGACCCCCGATGCATATAATCTATGCGATCTTTTAAGGCATATGAAGTACCAAGAGAGGAAGAGTTTGTAAAAAGAAGAGACTGTGTAGAACATGGACACTTAGAGCTAAACATTTGTCATTCCCATAGCTGCAGCTATAGCTAGGTGTTTGGCAGATTTAATCAATGCATTCTTAAAGGAGTCTTAGGTCCAAACTGAGCTTAACTTGGGTCTGAAACACAGCTGTTGTGATCTCCTGAAGTCCTTGTGTGTTAATCACACAACTGTTTTGCCTTAGCTGGCTAGTTATTTGTGGTGTACTCTGCTTGTTCAGCTAACCAGGATGCCACATATCAGCACCTCCATGGCTGAGTCCACACGAAGATGCTCCAAGCAGAAATCCTATGGGATTTGCTTTTGACTTGATTCATTCCATATGAATCCCTTACCCCACTTGCCTGTATGGCTTTCATGGAATAGTGCCTTGCGGATACCCAAAGCAATGAGCATCCTCATATAAAATCAGTCTGTTGTCTCTCTGTTGGTTTGCATCATCTCCCGTTGTCTCAGGCTTGGTCTTAAGCAGACAGAGTTATAATAATAGTTTTTGCCAAATTATATGCTGATTTTTGATTGCAAACAAAGATCAAATAAGGGCTCATTTTATCATGTTAATTTCTTTCTGATATTTAGTATGCTTGTTTTTTTCACAATCAAAATTTTTGTTACTTTTTTTTAAACACTTGGTAGGATTTTTATCTTAGCCTTATGCGTATTTACATCCCCAGAGCCAGATTTTAAGGTGCTGTGATCTGGTGCTGTGTCCCAAGCAGACTTTTGTCAGTTTATGAAGCTAAGGATTTGGTCTTTCTCTGTTTTACCCAAACCTGTTTCACAAAAATATGAAAAACTGCTGGACCTCAGTTTATCGCTGTTATTTCCAGCTACAGACAGGTCGAAGTTTAAAATGGGACCCTGTTTAAATGCTATAGAGTGGAAAGAGTCATTTTTTTGTACTGGTACATCTACTTTTAAGAAATAGTTTCCTTAATCCCAAATTGACTGCAATCGATGGACCTACACTGATTACAGACGATTTATAGCATCTGTATATATTGTCTGTTATTTTTTTAAGTACCTATGTGATTACAGAAAAGTACAAAGCTGGACCAAGTTCCTTTTTTTCCCAATAATTATTAAAAGGGAGAATCATCCAAATGAGTATGAACATTCACTGTTCTTCATCTTATAACAAAGAAAAGGGGCTGAATTTTGTGGTTACTGAGGGACTGAGGGAGTTTAATTACATGGAGCAAAAGATTTCTGGAAAAGTAGTTAAAATCCATCATACCCGTTCTGGCTAAATTCCTGGTGCACTCAGGGAGCTGAATGAAAACTGTTATAATATTGTTTAATTAATGCTGAATTGCATGATGATTGGCCTTAGCTTTCTAATTACTATTGGTAGTAGCTCTTCAAATTTTGACTGGTGGAGAGGTGAATCACTATCTTTGATGTGGTGAGGTAGTTTCTGCCACAAATTAAAACTGGGTAGTGAGGCTATAGATCAATTGTGGATATGTGGAGCAATTAGGACAGTCTACCACACCCTGTCTTCTATCTGAAGTTTATTGCCTGTGGTAGAGGTCATAGAAATCAAACCTGAATTGTATCATTTTTGGATGAGACTTGTATATATTTAAATTCACTGTTTTGGGGAAAATCTTTAGTCATTTTAATTCAAAACATGTTAGATGTAATTTTCTTCTTTGCCATCAGAAAGAGCAAGTACCAGAAAGCAATCTGTTACTGGGGAGGGGCTGGGGAGGCTCCTTGGGCCACACAGCAAATAGCAGCATCCATCTGGATAGCAGTTGCTGGGGGCTGTCATGGGGCAATGATAGGTTTGACTAACTTTTTATTCTTGCAAATGTGTAAATCTGTTTGATAGGAAGTTAACCAATGACTTCCAGAAACTGCACTCCCCAAAGCAGTTGCCGCAGGACTCACCGAGAGCTTTGCTGGACGAGGAGACCCCAGTCACCCTCCTGAAGCTGCAAGGTGCTGCTGGCACAGACTGCATCTGGGAGGTCCTTTGTGAAGGTTTTATCTTGCATAGATATGAACCTGAACCAAAACGTAAGAAGAAATACAGTGCTCTGTTGTAAGATTTTAGTACTTTTGTTCATGACAAGTGATTTTTCCTAATCAAGTCAGTAATGTGGCTTTCTTTTTTTGTAGGTTTCTCTCTATGCTGTGTTACCATGTACTGGATGAACAATCTGGAATAATGGAAAAAAAGCTACTTTAAAAAAAATTGCCATTACTTTCTGTTCCTCTAATATGTTTATGAATGAAAACAATCTGATTTAAGGAGATTGTAATGCATTAATTTTTTTGATGCTCTGCCATCTCATTGTCTGCTCTCTACATGCTGCTCAGATTTTGTTTGCTGCCTGAATTTAGGGTTTGGGATTGGTTTTTTCCCCGTTTATCTCTTCCTCCCTTATCAATTCTGATTTACTTCTTTCTGTGTGTACTTTGCTCCTATACTGTGACTTACTGTCATTTCTTGCCCTGATTTGTTAGTGGGAGCATGAGAAAATAGTTCTACTGAAGCTGCTAAATATGTCTCTCATTTATTCAGCTGGTGGGAGAGAGAGAAGAAGGAATGAGGTTCAGCAAAGTAGCCTTTGTAACCACAAGATTGTTTGCACTTTACTGCCGGAACATGCTGAGACTTGAAGCCTTTGTATGATTTTTATAAGTAGAGAGGCTGTAATTGAACTTTCTTGCTAGACATTAAGGAAAAATAAAAGATTAAAATATTTATTTTCTTCTTTTTCATACATGCAGACAAAAACAGTTTTTGAAAGCATGTGAGTGGGTGCAATTATATAAACCTCTGTGCAAATAATGAGAACCCTGTGAACTTTTTTAAAGAAAAAGCAAGAGCAGCCTTTTGCATATTCATTTCAGGGAAAAGCAATCTGGCTGAAACTTTTTATTGGAGGTCTTCTCTCACCTACTGTAAAAGTTGCTTTATCGATGTTCGTTTCTGATGGGTGTATAAAGCTGAAACTCAGGTCTAAATAGCACAAGATTTAGACAAAAATGAGACACCTCACTTCCACGTCTTGAGCTTGTCTTTTCTTTTAATGAATAAAAAGTATAGAAAACCATTTGGAAAACCAGATATCCTCAAGTGATTTTTTCAAATAAAGCTATCTTCTTTAAATCACAAAAAAGGAAATCATCTACTTCGTCACTTATGTTCAAGCACTTGCTTTTGTAAATAAAAGCGAGAGCTTCATAAATGCAACACCACCAACATAACCAGTGCACAGAGCCCCACATGAAACAAACTGACACCACAAATGTAACTGGAAAAGAGCCAAAACTATATGATAGGAGCTGTTGCCATCTCCGTGGTCCTAGAAATGGAAAGGAATGAAAGCAGGTGAAAATAATTGAAAATGACAATATGAAGAAATTTATAGGTTTGTGTATTTATATATAAAATATATTTGTACATAAAAGTATATTTATATGAATATAAGTAGAAACAGCCATATGGCAGTAGGAAATATGCCATCAAAGAAGTGGAAAGAAATAGAAAATAGGAGCCTTTATTTCTCGATAGTTTTGCAAGGGTACGATGACCAGTGCCTGCAGGTTAGCACAGGGAAGAGGAACTCAGATCTGTACCTATAAAGACCCTTGTTTTCTATTGAAATAATGTATTACAGAAAAGAGGCCAGTTATAGTCATTAATCTGGTTCAATTTTATTACAATTTATAGCTCATGAGAACAAAATAAGTCTATTGAAGTACATGACGGCAGCAGTACATGAGTTCGTGCTTAAAAATATTATTCTCAACGTTGGGACATCTGGGCAGCCAGATCTAATTGTATTTCTTTACTCTGCCAGAACTAAAGCATCTGACATTGCAGTTATTTGTTCAGACATTTCTAAACAGATAGTGCCAGATAACTAACTGTAATCAAAACCTTTCCTTTTTCTGACATTATTTGGATATGTCTCCTGTCCTAAAAATCCTGTCATTGTTAAAAAAAAAAAAAAAAAAAAGAAAAAAGAAAGAAAGAAAAATAAAAATAAGAAGACAGGCTAAGCATGAACAAGCGCCCCACAGCCAGGTTTCCTGCCCCATTTTTGATCCCTTTGTGTTGCCTGAGAAGTGCAAAGGAGCTGGCATCTGTTTACAGCTGCTTGGTGGAGGGTCTTCCAGAGGCAGGGAGGTGTCGGCAAGGATAAAGGGATGGAGCTGGGTCCTGCTCCCAGCCTGCTCCCAGCTCCTCACCCACTGCCAAACAGCAAAGTCCACGTCATGGGCAAGGCAGGTTTTGGCTGACCAAAGCCTCATCTTGCCTTCCACTCTCCCTGCCTGTGCAGTGTGCAGGGGGCTGAAACATCTGGTGAATCAGTGATGTGTAACTGCACACCTTTCCCCCGGTCCTGTGCGGAGTGGGCTGTCCTGTGAATACTGATGGGTTTCACAGACTGCCTATTTGCTGTACCATTTACTCTTAGTCACTTTCTAGTTTTAGACCATTTTCTTCAGTCCTTTTGTCTTATCACACTTCATATTTTCCTGAGAGAATTTAGCGGAGTGTGGGAGTTGTCATATAATCTCCCCAGTTCCACATTTATTTTCCTTAGTTTGCAGGAATGTTAAGGCCAACTGAGAGAGAACAGAATTTGATCTATTTAAATAACGCTCAGTATAGAGCAAGTTTTGATGCACGTGGAAAGGAAAGAGTAAAAAGATGTGAAAACCAAGCAAAATAAACACTTGCAGAGCACTGCCTGCTCCGCAGCCTCACCACATGCTGCTGATTAATAGATTTCACTCATACTTTATGGCCAGTTGTCCAACTCTAGTTTTCACTTTTAGAAGGCCCATAAATAAGAGTTAATTTTGTGGCATTCACCCTACTCTTAGAAGTTTATTGCCTTACCGGAGTGGCATACAGGTTTACTGTGATTTTCATCTTTGTTAACAGTATTGCAAATAGTTTCTGATTTATAATATTCCAGGATGGACTATTCAGAGATATGTGAGTTAGCTCTTTAAAACCTTTTTGTGATGTCATCCAAGGTGGATTGACAAATTTTGGCCTTAATTTTTTCGAAGTTTGAACAGTGCAAAACTTTTTTTTTGAAGTTTCTTAGTGAGATAGGCTCATTTTTCAACCCATTCTAGTATTTATTCACATTCAAAATATCCATCTGTTTTGAAGAAAAATGTAAAGTGAAAATGAAATGTTTTCCTTTTTTGAAAAGCTCCATTACCCTAACTGTTTTTATTACTGGTGAGAATTTTTCACTCAGCTTCCTACACTTTGGATTGGACCCATGCCAGAGCCTGCTTCTACATGTAATACATATTGTGAGTATGCAGGATAGCCTGCTAATTAATCAAGAATCGGGGAGATGTTGCAGTTGGACTTCCTTCATGGAAAAGGAGTTGGTGGCAGAGATGTCTCCTGAAGCTGGTTCAAAGGAGGCTTCTAGACTATGGAACTGGCGGGAGAAAGAGGCACCTTCATAGCTTTCATACTGAACAGAAGGTCTCGTGATGTATGGAGCTGTGTGTGATGGTGATGTTCCCTGTGGCTTGTTTTCTGGTTACAGATTAATTTGCTTTATGTTCATCTGTCTGGCATGTGACAGTTAATTCATTTTCTCCTCAAACAGAGGCTAAAATTCTGCCATATGACCTAGGGTGAAATCCTGAACCAACTCAAGTGAAGAAGAACCTTGCCGTTAACTTCAGTGAGATCAGGATTTAATCCTTATTCTTTACCTCTTTGGGGCCAAGCTTTATCATGACTGACTCACAAACCCCCCTCAATTTCAGTGGGATACAGAGTAAAAGTCAACTTAGAATTCAGTGTGTAAGATTTGTAGGTTATATGCACTTAATAATGGCTATATGAAAATTACAGTCAGTTCCCAGACATTTTGCAAAAGTCTATGTTTAGTGCTTTAGTATGTACATGTATTATTCAAAGGTTTTTTTTCTTATGGAGGGGGAAAAACAAGATAAAATTCATTTTAAAAGTAGTATGTTGGAGTACAAAAAAGCAGTGGAGGGTAGGGAGAAAGATAAAAACTGTTAACTCAATTGATACTTTACAAGATATTTTAATTTGGCCCAAGGATTTTAGACTAATCAGATCACAACTGGGCCCTTTTCTATGAATAGCCTTTTTAGGTTAATTATGGTCAAATCTCTCTGGTTTGTTATAACTGAGGAGATAGCACATTCTGTAAATGAAGGTGGTAGGATAATAATATGCATTTTTTTTTGGCATTAAGTAACTATGCCTATCTTAATTACAATAAAAAACCTTCTTGCAGCTGAAGGCAGGTTGGCTTAGCTAACAAGCAATTAAAACAGGTGAAACTATCTTAGGGAGGTGACATTTGGCCATCTGACAAATGTAATAAACCTGTGAGATCCTTCTATCTTTGTAGCCTTTTTTCAGAAGCCTTGAAACACAGAATGGATGTACTGGCTAGATAAATGGTATATGGCTTTTTTTTTTTTATATATAACACAATATTTTTAGTGTGTTTTTTTTTTTTTTTTTTGAAGGGAGTGAGAGGGAGTAACATGCTTCAGGGATCAACATTGTGTTTTCATCTTCATTTACATCTTCAATAATGACTAGGAAGAATGAACATCTAACCTTTTAATGAAATTTGCAGGTAAGCCTACAACAACTTGAGACTTTTCTTAGAAAAACAAAACTTCACCATTAAAAAAAAAAAGTGATCTGAAACAGGTATGGAGTACTTGGGTAGGAGGGGAATCCTAATGAGTACTTTTTCTGAAAGAGATGGGGAGATTTGAGGGAACACGTGAGGCCTAAGTTTGTAGGTGAAGTGGCAGTGAAGATCTGGAGACTTAGAGGACAGTGGAGCTTCTCATGCTGTGGTTCTCTACATGCTGCTGGAGCGGGTCTGCACTCTTGGAGATATACTTTACTGAAAGGGATGGTTCAGGGAGTTAGTGCAGCTGGCTTTAAAGTTGTTAGTAAAATTCAAATAAAGTGTAAAGCTCAGTGCTTTCAGCATTTGGTTAATGCTAGACCATTCCAGCATTTTACAAATAAAGTATGTCTTTTTCAGGATTTCCAACACAAAGCAACACAGCATGAACCAGAGCAGGGAATACATTCCAGATGACTTTAAAAAAATGAAAAATAGCATGGTAAGCAAAGACAGGCTGTGAGTAATCAAATTGGCTAGTGGAGACTCTCTTATATGGCATTAAGTATTGAAATATTATATACTAAAAGAAAGCTGGCAGGGCTGAATTAGTAAGAATGAGTCATTTATTAAAACTCTCAGGATGAGGAGGTAAGGTGAAGGGATATAGGGTGAATGGAGCATAAAAATCTTTATGAAAATGCAATTAATCTTAAGTCTGGAAAAGGAGAGTAGAGCCTTCTGTTTTTAACTTCTGTGTTGCTACTGTGGATCAAGACACTTTATCCTGTGGTTTTTTTTCTAAATCAGTAAGAGAAAAATGGACCAGGTCTCCCAAAATTATTAAAGTGACTTTAGAATCCTGAAGTATAAGTAAGTGCTATATGATTCCCTTGGTATTTTTATGTCTTCTGATTTTGGACTTTACAAATATAACTTTCTAAGTGGGTACTAATCCTGCAACTGTGAACTGGTGAATCAAATAAACTAAAGCCAGGAATATGACAATACTGAAGCAGTGGTGAACAAGCTATCAACTCATTAACTCTTCTGATCTCCCTCTTAATTGTGATAATAATGGGTTCTCAGTGAAAGACTAATAAGTAGGTGATAAAGGAATTTGCAGTAACGTAAATAGGAGAGTGAAGCATAAGGATGATGCCTTATGCAGTGTCCCTGGCAGCCTGTGCAGGTGGAAAAGCTGGTTGTGCTGGTGTTCCCCTCCTGTTGGTGCTCCTCTGGAGCCTGCCAGCACTAGTCCCACGTAGCCCCCTCTAAAACATGTGGTGAGACTGGGCTCCTAGCACTAACTGATGCAGTCTACAAGCGTGACTGTAATGTGTTTTGATATTTGGTGGTTCAAACACAGCTACTGTCAGCTAAAAGGGTTTAGTATTACCAAACTTGTGGGGATTTGGGCTATTTTTTTTCCAAGACAGAGTCTTCGCTATTTCTGAAAGTACTGCTGTATGTAATATTTCAGATTATTCTGACTTGTATCCTTGTACAGAAGAAATTGAGAAACTGATAGCTGGATGAGGTCTGCTATCTGTGTAAGAGTACAGCATCCCACCTTTTAAAAGCAGACAAGACTGAGTACTTTTGAAGACTGCAAACTGCATTAGGCTGTGATGGGTCATTCTCTGGATATTTTTTTTTTCTCGAATATCTCTAAGGCTTTTTATTGCATAGGATGAAAAGACATTAGTAGCACATACTTCTGATCTGCAGGTAAATGAGTTGGAGTTATGAAGAAAACCAACTTAAGCACTAGGACCCTACGCTGTAGGATGCTGTTCTTTGATTCTCAGCCTGGTTTTAGTGTTTAGGGAAGCAAAAAATGAAAGGATTGAACTCCAGTCCTAGAGAGAAAGAGAGAATATACTTTGTCCAATCTATTCTGTGCAACTTGATTAACAATATAGCAATATATTTCACCTGTCAGAAATGTTTATCTTCTTACTAATTAGCAAATCACACCATGTTTTGAAAGGAATTGTAGCTCATAAAAAATGTTTTCATCCACGGATGCCCTGTGCAGATTGCATCACTTGGTCTTGTTGGGAGATGGGTTAAGTATAGGACAAGAGAGAATGTTAATGTTGCTTTCTCCCCTCTTCTGCACTCGTTACCTCCCTCGCTGCAGTCTTTGTTATGTTTTCAGTTGCTGGAAATTTGAGAGAGTGGAGGGAACAGCTGCAGTAAGGCCTTGCCCTTACCCTCTTTGTTTCTGCTAGCCTTAATTAACCTCTCCCTAGGTTCACTAAATTTGTGATTAGAATTTTTTTTTTAAGTTGGGCTTATGCTCACTAAGCAGGTTTTCTCATAGCTGTACTTGAAACCCTATTATTACTATACTGAATGCTGCACTGTTTGTTCTAGGAACCCATCTTAGTAATTTATCCCATATCTCTATTTTCCCCTCATGGAAAATACAATTATTTTAATTCTTCTAATTGTTTTTCATTTCCTACACTCCAAATTTGTCTCTTTCCCCCAGGCATCTCTTCATCTTAGATCATTGACTGGAAAGGCCTTTTTGGCTCTTTAGTTCCTTATCTTTATTCCAAATGGACTAATATTGTACAGTGTTCAATAAAAAAATAATTTAATTTATTTCTTTCATCATACAGTTGCAAAATTGTCAGGCATTTAAGATGATTCTTTGGTTTTGGGGGTGCTAAGTGTGTCTCAAATTGAGATGTCAGTTTTAATGGAAAGTTATGTGAAACTCTAGGTAAGAATGAGCATTTGAATAGTAACACAGGTATAAACCTGCACTGTTGTTCAGTCCCGCGTACAGCAGAAAATGTAGAGCCTTCTTTGCTTTGTGAGGAATAACTGTCATGTTGTTTCACAGCTCCCATGAAGAGCGATGCACAGTGAATCACAGCATTATATTCTCTCTTTCTTTATTCTTTTAGTTATTTTGCTTAATCTCATGTAATAGCCAATTAACTTGATTTGCCTTCAGAGCTAGGGAAAAGTATAAATAAACCTGGCAGAAAAGCGAGATGGGAAGAAGCATAGAGGCTGGAGTCACAGAGATGCCCTATGTGAGCAACAGGAAATCAATTGCCATATGGTCAGTTATAAATAGGGCCATCACAGCCTCGTTGCCTTTGACGCATCCAGGTTCTCTGCTCAAGATTTCTATTTGCAGAGTTTCTTACCTTTGCTCACCCTACCTAGCTTTTTTAGGCAGAACAGGCAAAAGTTTTGTCAGAGGTTCTGGAACTGGCTGCTCTCCTCCTGTGGCGAGGAGTAAGGGTGAGCTGCTGACAGTGGGGAGTCACCTTAGCTTGGTGTGGGATAGGGCAGGATAGGACCGTCACCTGAAAAAGGGATGCAGCCTTCAAGCCAGAAAGGCCATGTTTCCTTAGGAAGAATCATCTTTTCACTTCTGGAAATCTTTTCTTGTTGGAAATTTTTGTTC
Organism: Cariama cristata; assembly: GCF_000690535.1. Classification (NCBI taxonomy): domain Eukaryota; kingdom Metazoa; phylum Chordata; class Aves; order Cariamiformes; family Cariamidae; genus Cariama; species Cariama cristata. Next base: position 74,682 of record NW_009601342.1, on the reverse strand, counting down.
ATGGTTGCCAAACCAGGGTTTTAGCAGTCCAGTTGGACTGCTGTGTCTGCAGGTGTGTGTCTGTCTGAAAAAATACAATTGCACTTGGGCAAGTGATTCTGGAAGGAGATGGTGCAAGTCACATTCGCACACAGGCCTGGGGACCCAGAGATGGGGCTAGACTTGTTGAGCAAGGTGATGCTCCCAGCCAGGGAGCTCTGGTCCCAGCAAATGCATCTTCTGTATGCTCTCCCTGGCATCTTTGTTTCTTTTCAAGGTAGAGTAGTCCTGCCTAAGATGGAGATATGAAATATTGTAAGTCAGAGCAAAAGAAAAAAGAATTATAATCATGCAGTAAACACAAAGGTCAGAAAGTATGATCTTGTTTTTGTCCTCAGAAACCCGCAGTACTATGAAGCAACTGAGCAGGGGTTTTCAGGATTACAGCACAGATTGAGTTGACCGTATTTGCCTGGGTTCTTTGTGTATGGCCTGTTGGATTTGGCACCTGTAAGCACAGCTAAGTGACTAGCTTAGTGGGCAGGATGTTTAGGTGCAGTTCTGGGTCATAGAAAAGTGTCAGGGTTTATTATAACTTGAAGCTTTTTTTTGTGTGTTCTCTTCATTTTCTACATAGCCCTGGTCTCATAATTTTTTTTTTCTTTGGCTCACACATGACTTTAGTTAGCTGATGAACTCAATACCTGGATGTCAGAGAGGTTTTTGAGTGCCCTCACACAAATGGTCAGAAAGTCCTACTTTCTATCTGCCTGCAGACAAGGCAAGCTCTGGCTTTGCTTTGTTGATTATCTTGAAATGCAATCCCTGCTCAGAGACTTGAAATGGAATTACACCCACTATATCATCCAAATTTGTCATATATAAATATAGATGTTGAGATGATTAAACACATTAGCAATTTTCAGTGGTTCTTTAATTCCATCATTCATTATTTTTATTTGATGAACCTCTTTCTTATGAAACTTATTAAAATGTTGGTATAAATCTATTCCAAATTCCCTTGATGACTATGTTTATACAAAATGATATACATAATGATCTGCTTTTGAGACTGCATTAGAAATGTGCACTGGCTTTTCAGTTTGTAAGAGGCTGTGTATCACTCCCATAAGGAATAATGACTAAGATTTTCTTTTTTGCATTAGGGAGCTGCGGGCACTCAGGCATGGACTACCTCAGTCTGAGTCTCACCCAGCGCTTCCTAAAGACTCCCATGGTGTCATTAAGAGTTGGGTCAGATCCTGCAGCAGTACCTGCAGGCAACCCTCCCTTAAGCAGATCAGAGAGCCTGAAAGGAGACATAATGGGCAGGATCTATTCCTCAAATTCACATTGTTCAGAAATTATAACTTTAACTGAAGCTATCATTTAAGCATCTGTGTAATCAATGGACAGGTACTTTCTGCAGCTGATCTTTTGGCTTCCTTTCAGTACAAGCTCCTTCTGAAGTTGCCTTGCTCCCTCCATTGACTCTAAAGAGAGCCTAGATAACTATTTGAGATTAAACGCCTGAGTAATTAGACAATGAAAATAAATGAACTGAATCCCTCCCTGAGGGATTTTGTGGCTCTGTGGACCTTCATCAGTTAGGGTCTGACACTAGTTAGAGATATGGACTCCACCCTGTCTTTTGGTTTACATATTGTTAAAAAAAGTATTGTTAAAAAAAGTATTTGGCTTCTTTTACACCTTTACAGTCTCGTGAAAGGCAGTTGACTCTCAGATATAGGCTGAGCAATATAGTGAAATATGCAACTACATCTCAGATTGAATTTAAATATGAAATTCAGAAAAAAATCATTGTTATCAATGGCTGGGTAAATCCTTGAGGTCCTATTTTATTTATTTATAATCAGAACCTCATCTTTCTGAAAAAAAGCCACACAGCTACCTAAAAGCTTCCTCTGAAGTGGAAGATCTCAGAAAATATGTATATTCCGCCCCCACCCCACCCCTAACCTTCAGAGATCTGCTGAGCTAGAAGTTTTATCTTTGTCTTTAATGATACTTCATTAATTTTTCTTCCGTTAATTTTGTCTAAATTCCTTCTTAGAGCCATAAACACTTACAGCACAGTGTGGCATGAAATTGTCTAATTTAATCTACTCCCAAAATAAATTATTCATAACTATATCTTTGGCAACCCTACTTTGACCAGGTCTATCAGAAAGATGGTTCTGTGTAATTAGTACGACAGAAATATCAGTCAAAATGGACCTATTATACAGCAAAGGTACAATGCTGGTAATATGTCTTTCTGATTTGGGACACTGAACTGGTTGTTTTTTTACAGTCAAAGAGGCATTCTCCACAAAATTTCTGAAGTTTACAGTGGGGATGACATGTTTCGATTCAAGTGCATTTGCACAACACAAGTAATTTTTATTTTGACTCTTAACAAAATATTTATAAATATCTTCATTAGAAGAATCATTTTGTAATCCTGAGAACAAGGTACTTGTCTTTTAGACGATCAGGTTTTCAAAGTGGACGAGTGATGTCTTTTTGCTATTACATCAGACATTGTGCCATCACATTAGTTGTGCTGACAGCTCATATGGCCTGGCTGACTAAATATGCTTAAGAAAAAGCATGTTTTCTTGTAAATGTTTTTGCTATTAATTTAATGTCTTGCTACTGAAAAGTTACTGATGAGTATCCAGGAAAGAATTTATTTTCCTGGTAATGAAGTGTTTCTTTATCTACCTATGCTAATCCTTTCTCTCCCTTTCTCTTCTTTCCTTCTTTCTGGCCTTAACATAGGGGGGAAAAAAAAAAATCCTTGTTGCGATGTCTAAGTTCTGTATAGAGTTATGTGGGGATTTTTTGTTTGGTTTTATTTTCTTTCTTGTCTCATAAGGAAGTGTAGATGAGGAGGGAAATAATTCATAACGTAAACTCAGAAGAGTAAGCTAAATCAATACTGACACAGTTATATCAATATAGCTGAAAAAAACGTGAAGGTTCTGTTTTAATAATAGCTTGCTTAAATCTGTGTAATTAAAATGGAGCAAAAGCTGTATGTTTCCTTGAGGCCACAAGTGGTATATAGGAATTAGGAAAAGGAAATGCCAATCAGACTTTCATTATACCCTATGTTTTTGTTTTACTACTTGGATTTTTAGCACAACTGATTCCTAGGTGGAAAAAATATATTTTCTTTCTTGAATTCAAATGTCTTTGTTTTACGTTGTCCTTCTAAACATGCCTACATAGGCGTTTACAAACACCCCCAAGCTTTGGGTGAGAATGCATTGAACAGGGATTACTTAGTTGGTCTTACATAAAAATGAATGTTCTTAAAATGTCCACCTTGAAAAAACAAAAGCTCTTTCTCCTGGGAGTATCGTCTCTAATTATTCATAATTAATAAATAAACAAAGAACTGTGTAGTTCTACAGCAAGTAGTCATTAAAAGGCTCTTAGAACTAAAAAGACTTCCTGGTCAGAAAGCAGATACCCAGCTGTGCTAAAAGAATGTATGGCTGAATCCAGAGAAATTTTGACAGAGTTTTTTTGGTGTTTCTGAGTTCAAGAGAGATCATTTAGGATTGGAGCATCACTTTTTAAATGGCTTGAAGCACATGTGGTTTTACCCAAGCAATCCAACTTGATCCCAAACTCTTAAGGTGGAGCTTCTGATTTTAAGGCATCAAGTGGAAGATGTCTTGATGTAGGCTTTGATTAATAACATTGTCCTCATTGTTTGGGGATGAAGAAGAGATTGTGCATGGCTGGGGCTGTGGGTAGCAGTATAGGCTGGAGGAATTCACTGGGTATTTATACAGGTAGATTTTCAGAGAAGACTTGACGAAATGAGACAAAGGTGGCTAGAGACCACACGCCAACATGTTGCAGAGTGTGCTTGGCACTGCTGGACAAACACGGCCTCCATGGGAGGTAGAAAAGCAAACCTATTTTTCCTTCTGTTGGTGGGTTGTAATGCCAAGAAAAAGCTGCCTTCTGTACTTACTCTGGAAGTGTGTCACATCAATATGTGGAAAACCATCTTACGGTGTCCTTGCAAGAGGCTGCCTGTTCCTGGGCCACCCCTGTTGCAGTATAGCTCAGGGGTTTCCCCTCTCCCCAGGACGGTGACCGGCTCTGGCTACCCTGTCCTCTTCCAATGGACCCTCTGGGGAGCCCAAATTCTCTGTGTATCCTCATAATTTGCTGTAAATGTGCACTGTTTTGTTGTAGTTTCCTCAGTTTGCAGAACCACCCCTCAGCTGTAATCAGCTCAGTGTTGCCAAACAACTGGAATAAGGGATTGTTCAGGCTCCTGTCCCTGCAGAATAATAACCGTTAGCTTATTTGCTTCTGTACTGGACCTTCCAACCCCTACGCAGCACAGTGGAGGACAAAGCTTTTCTTTATTGATTCAGACACTAGTGTTTTCTTTTCTGGATTGTTATATTGAACACTCCCTTGATATTCTTTGCTTTTGTATTTATTTCCACAATAAATAACCCCTTGGCATTTCTGTAAAATTAGCCCACATAGCAGGCAAAGAAGAGCCCTTGTAGACAGTAAAAGGCATAGCAACCACTTAGTTAAGCAACATACCTTTTGGCCTGAAGATCTTGCTTTCTTTAGAGTATCTTGAACCTCTTTCACCTGAGTTGTGCTCAGACCAGAACATTGAACTCTGAAGTGTCACTTTCAGTTCAGGTGCCAAGAAAAGTTTGTCCCAGCATTACATAGTTACAAAAAACATTAAGAATGCCAAACAAGGAATATAAAAATTAAACGTGCAGCATATCAAGTACTTAAACACCCTGAAAGGAAAATATAGGTTGTCTACTCTGAAGGGAGAGTCCTGGCAGAGTGCAGAGTCAGGCCCCACTCTTGTGTTTTTTCTTTCCACTGTCCTACGCTTTCTACACTCCCCCTCCCTGAGTAGTCATTTAATCAGGCAGAGTGGAGACTGATGCACTTATAAGAGCCACCAGCAATTAAATAGGGCCTTCTTGTAGGAATAAGGGTAGGTATCTATTGAATGCAAGAAGGAATTGAGTTTTTGTGCTAGTTAAGACCGAGATTTAGAACATGCTGGACGAGAATCTGTAGCAAATCCTGAAAAGACTACTTTTCCTGGAGAAGTATGGAGCAGTGTGTGGTACTTCAAGTCTGATACCCATAAATAGTCACGACATGAAAAATGTACATGAGAAGAAGAGAGGAAGGCAAGGATGACATTTCAAACATTGGAACTTTTATTCTTTTCTTTTAAAAAAGAGGTCTTTAACATAGAACTACTAGACTTTTGCTTGCAAACGATGTAATTATACATCCTAGACACACCTGTTGGGAGGAATTTATTAGTACTTATGGAAAGAAAAATGAGGAGTTGAAGGTGTTGGCCTCTTTTATTAAAATTGACTTATAGTGTTTGAACCACCTGTTGCTGCAGGGTTTAATCGGTCTTTTTAGATTGCAGTAGGTATTAGATTAGTACCAGATGTTTGCAAACTTTGCAGTTATTCCAGCCTTTAAATCAGGGTCCTTTAGAAAGTATTAAACAACATAGTACCTTCAACTCTGCTAAGTTTTGAGGAGGAGAAAATTTACAAGTTACCGTCATCTCATATAATCAAGGAAGAGAAATTGTCAAATAGATCAGAAGGACCTTCTTTCGAGCTTGGCTATTTATATACCATAGTCCTCCTCAGGAAAACGGTGACACAGTAGGATGATGAGTCTAAAAATTCAACAGAGGAAATGCATGTAAGCACAAAAGGTCAACTTCTCTGAATAGTTTCAAAGAGAAAAGCCTTGTCACAGATGGTGAAGAAAGACAGACAAGATTTAAGAGTGTGGTTTAACCAGGCTGCATATGTGTTAACTTAACATCTTTGAGAATTGAACTTGTTTGTTCAAGACAAGCGTACTTTCACAATCTGTCCTGCATGAGGGAGGTCCCTCTTTCCAGGCCTTAACTGGACCTGGAATCACTGCTGCAAGCCCAAGTGCCTTCTCCTGTGGGAAGGGGAGTGTGGGGGGACAGTGTGGCTCTGACACAGACAGATACCCCTTCCTCACCATCCTCTGCTGTTTTTGACAGTGATTACAAATGAAGTGCACTACAACAGCATGGACTGATAACACGAAGTGGTACTTGGGCAGTTCTACCACTACGCATAGTGGATGGTGTTTGGAGATCCTTCTGGAAGGAAGGCAAGGAAAGAGGAAAAAGGTTCCATAAGGGCACATCTGACAATAAAGGAAAAAATCATCTCCCTCTCCCGTAAAAGCAGCTAAAATGCAACTACGTGCTGCAATTCAGTCAGTTCAGGATCCCTCATCATCCACAGCACTCCTAATTGAGGGCAGGCTAAAAAGGGGGAAGGCAGAAGGAGACAATGGCAAACCCTTGCGACTTTGTAGCCCTCGTGCTGCTGGCCCAAAGTCAACCTTCCTCATCCCACAGCCCCTTTGAAGTGTGAAGGGCTGGAGTGGGCCCTGCAGTTTGTTATATATGGGAACAGTATTTGGTCCAGTCTTTGATCCTCAGTTCCCTAAAGGTAGTTATTAATAGTGAATAATTAGTAACAGCTCCTGTGAGATGCAGGTGACCGCAGGCTCCAAATGCTCCCTGTGTGTGTAGCACAAAGGACAGGAGCAGTTACCCCTCTGTTTTAGCAGAAGGCATGCCTATTTTTTTTAATGCCTGTCTGATTGAGCTGGCAAGCCTCATCTATGGTGTGGTGTAGATCATGTTTAACAAGCTTTGCAGAATGATTTTTTTCTTTAAAGGTTGAGAGGCGCTTGGGATGTTATTTTCTTTCAAATTAAGATACCTTCGCATTGCAAGGGAAACAAAATAAATACTTGTGTCTAAAACTCTCTTATATTCTGGGTCTTACTGCTTGTTCTTTAGTTGGGCCACAGTATGTTGAAATCAGAAAGAAATACATGGCTATGGAAACGGTTTTATTTTAACCATGACAAACACTTTTTTATGACTTAACCATGTGAAGTATTTTCCCTCTCCCACAGCTTTTACAGTGGACTCGAATTTCCATTTTTACACATACATCAACAAAACAACATAATACTAGCACAATATTACAATATATCAGGATTAAAATAGGAAGTAGTATGTCTTCACTGTTTCCATTTTTAGGGAAACTAAAGACACAAACGTAAAATGCCTGAATAAGTGTGCAAAATACAAGAATAATTATTTTCCCCTGCATGTTAAAACAAAAAGAAACTGCTTTGTGTGTTGCCATGTAAGATTAACTGGGAGTAGGAAGGAGTGTGTTCTGCAGGGGAGCATTGCTGGGGATTTATACTGTGTAGGAAACGGCTTCTGTCTTCATGTTTTACAAACACATTCTGAAAATATTTTTTGGTCAAAAAACAGTGCAGTAAGGAGCAGTGTTTTAAAGACAAATATATATATATATACATATATATGAAATAAGATTCTTTCTTATGTATTCCCCTTAGGTTTTTTTCAGTTACTGTTATTTTACTTTTTCCCTGGTGGAGATTGAAACATTAGAGGTAATGTCACAGAAGGGTGTCACGTAACTTTGAAAAATATATTCCACCATGGCAATTCTTGTTTAGAACCTAAGTCAAAGCTGACTGAAGTTACTAGGAAAATTTCATGTTGTCAGTGAACATGGATTCGTGATACTCACATGGAAGACTTCTGCTCGCGCGAAGCAGCCATGGATTCTTTTGGCTGTAACTGGGCAGATTACGCATAACAAAGAATTAATTTGCTTTTAGATTCAGTATGCAGTGCCTTCTAGACCATTTGATGACTTGCATTTTTCCTGAATGCAGGATTTGCTATTTTTCTTGTGGATTAGCTCCTCTTATAGCTGAACAACATGCATGTGAATGAAATTTTATTTTAGTTTGAGAAAATTCTCTGCTTGAATATATTTTTCTTTGATATGTCCTTAAGCAAAACTTTCTTCAGCAAACTTTTCTGATATGCTAATGGAGATAATGTATGAACTAAAGAGACTGAACTGAAACTTATTTGTAAACTCTTCAGCCTTCCCCATCAAGCCTTTTTGCTCAGTTTGTTGAGGGCAATGGTGTATGGAAATCAGTAACAGAATTTTCCAGACACTAGGCTTCATGTCTTCAGTATATTTATATAAACTACTTAACAAACCTTCTAAATTCAATTACATTGTTTTTGTTACAGGCAGAGGTGCTTCCCACTAAGAACTTAGTGAGAGCTGGTAGACACTGACAAACTTGTAAGACAGTGTATTTTGAGAGACCTTGGTGTGCTAAATTATATATTTCCACTTAGGGAATTGTTCAAGAGAGCAGTAATAGTGTAAGCTTGTAGGTGTTATGGTAAGTACATCCATAGTGTCAGAACAGTTGTATTTAATATAGCTTTATTCCCAACTTTGGAGAGCTTTTAAGATGTTTTCCACTTGGATAACTGTTTTGTTTTGTGAGTTTTAAAGATTCAGTAATTAGTTCAGGGAATTTAAAACTAATGTTAAACCCCAAACTGTAAAATATTGTATCAAATATTTAGACTGATGTGAGCTGAATTACATGGAGACATGTAGTAGTATTTCTTACACAACACAGAACAACTGTTATGGCACCACTCTTAAATGGAAGGTCACAACATTTTGCACAAAATAAGGAGTTTTTAGGAATATGTTTAACTTAACTTTGGGTGATAGGATTGTACAATGCTTTTTATTATACACTGCCTAGTTTTAGCAATGCCTGATTTCGTGCTATGTAACTATGTCCTTCACAATATAAAAGAAAATACAGAGTTTTAGTAAATAAATTGATGCAATTCAATTTTGTTCTAAATTTATTGGAAATATAGAAAAATGTGTTCAGTGACTCAGTAGGAAGCTGGTCACCATTGAACTCCAATGTATCATGTACAGAAAGCTAAACCTCATTCTACTATTCCCTTTCAATATACAACAGAAATGTGAAAGCAGGAATCTTAATACAAATGACAAAAATATTTGGACACTGGCCTTTTTCCTGACAAACTGCTTCTTATCAGAAGTGTTGAGGGTTTGGTTTTTTTTGCCGAGTAACATGGGCATAAATAAATAATTTGAGATATTGGAAAAGAGAATACTGAGATTACAATATAATGACAGCTGTAGATTAGACTATTTGACTTTTAGTGACCATAACTGTTCTGGTATCAGTGAACTGGTTATCACAGAGAACATGTTGTTTCTTGCTACCAGTAAGTAATTTTTGATCCATGTTGCTCATCTTCACAGGTCTAAAGTCAACTGCCTAAATTCCTAAGTTTCTATGGTGTTGTGGCTTAACCCCAACTGGCAACCAAACACCACACAGCCACTCCCTCCCTCCCTCCCTCCCTCCTGGTGGCGTGGGGGAGAAAACTGGAAGAGTAAAAGTGAGAAAAGTCATGGGTTGAGATAAAGACAGTTTAATAGGTAAAGAAAAGCTGCTCATGCAAGTAAAGCAAAAGAAGGAATTCATTCCCCACTTCCCATCAGCAGGCAGGTGTTCAGCCATCTCCAGGAAAGCAGGGCTTGTCATGCGTAATGGTTAATTGGGAAGACAAACGCCATCACTCTGAATGTCCCCTCCCTTTCTTTTTCTTCCTCCAGCTTCATATACTGAGCATGACATCATATGGTATGGAATAACCCTTGGGTCACTTACGGTCATCTGTCCCAGCTGTGTCACCTCCCAACTCCTTGTGCACCCCCAGGCTACTCACTGGTGGGGTGAGGAGCAGAAAAGGCCTTGACTCTTTGTAAGCACTGTTCAGCAATAACTAAAACATCCCTGTGTTATCAACACTGTTTCCAGCACAAATCCAAAACATAGACCCATACTAGCTATTGTGAAGAAAATTAACTATCCCAGCCAAAACCAGCCCATGTGGCAAAGTATTTTTCTTGGGTGGCACCTCTGGAGGTTTAGGGTTGGTCACTGATGAATACACCACACAGGTACTGTAGGCCATCTGAACAGGAAAGGTATGCTCTGGCCAACCCAGCTTGGGGGCTCCCTTTGCTGTAGAGCAGGTGACAGTCCTAGGAAACCTGTTCAATGGGCTGTCTGGTGACATAAAATGAGACAAAAAGCTAGTAGGAAATTTCTGCAAGTGAGGAAAAGTCCTCTGGTGGATGACACCTCAGTGTGTCCTTGTTGTCCTATTGCCTTTGAACTAATGCTCCTCTCTGTCAACACATCTTGAGCCTTATGTAGCATCTGCAAGTTGGTTATTGTGAAAGGAAACTGTATAGCAAAGGCCTTTGTCTGTTTTTTATCCCATTCCCTGATTTGAGTTGCCTCCACCCTTTTAGGTATCATTGATATTGAACAAAAGGTTACTCTGTTTTCCCAAGATCTATGGTATTAAGCGCAACAGAGAAGGGCAGCCGTGCCACAACTTACTTTCACTGCTTCAAAACAGTTTTCTTAATCTGACTGTGACCAGAAGTATCAAGAGAGACTACGTTTATAGTGAGATTTAGTTATCTTTCTCTACATAAAGGCAGCACATAAAATTTTCATCATTCAGGCCTTTTATAAAACAAACAACAAAAAACATATCTACATAATAATCTGTGCTTCAGAAACAAGGATTTTTTTTCCTCTCCTTCTAGTTCACATTTGTCAGTCTTATTTGTGTTTTATGATTTGGTTCGTTGTTTTATTTTTCATAAATGCTTTTTTAAATTATTAAAACAATGAATAAAATGAGGACTAAGTAAGTGGGTGCTTTTTAGGGGGAAAAAAAATAATCAAAGGAATAAGACAGAAACAGAATATGTTTATGGTATTTTTCTCTGATGTGCCAAACAATATAATCTTTCATTATAGAAAAGGAAAAAAAGTAAAATGCTTTTTGCATTGTTTGGCGTAAAAGCAAATTTAAGACTTTAAAAGGCATTTATCAGGAAGTGAATTCGACTTCCTTTAGGCAATGGCATCTTATTTTAGTACTGAATGTAAATTTCATCTGAACTTAATAAAGGTTAGATCTCTTAAAAGCTTTCCTCTCATCTTCACATCAAAGTACAAATCTTGAGTTAATTCTGTGAGATTCTGAGAACACAATGAAAGTATATTTGTAAGCTGATTCTATAGCTCAGTATCTGTATAGATACTTTCAAAGGTGTCATGACACTGTAGATAAAACTGTCACCTCAAATGAGATGTCGAATGAACTAGATTTGCAGATACCATAAATAATTTTGAGATGTCACAAAATTTTTGCGCTGAATGGGTGTAGAGTGTGTGCTCTAGAAATCTGGTTGTGAAAAATCTAAAGCAGGCTTATGCCTCCAGAATTTTAGATTATAGCAATCACGATGTGGGATGACTACATTCAGGTCCCTCCCAACTTGGATATCTGGGGTCAGAATGTCTAACCACTAGGCTACTGCCTAATCTTTCCAAATAACTCCTGTTTTTTATCTCAAACAATCTAATATTCAATGGAGGAAGGAACCCGAATTCAATTGTTCTGCTATTGAGCCATTCTTCTGCTCCCATGAGCAGAAATTAATCTAATATGAGGAAATAAAAAGAAGAGTTTGGATGACTAGCAGAGGCTGGCTACGTAGACTACAAATTTGGACACTCTTCTGAAATGCAGAAAAGCTAGATTTGGTTCCCTTCTGCATGAAATCCTGTTCTGCATCCAAGGTGAGCAGTGTTTACCAGCATGTATTTTATGCAAAGGACACTTATTAAGTGTTATCTCACTTTCTTAATCTTCCTCTTTATCAGATACCCTTTTGCCTGGATTCAATGAAAACTTATGAACATTCTAGTGCTGAGAAATAGCATTTTTCAACATTTTTCAAAGTATTCTTGGGAGCTCTGTTCTGGATGGCTTTTCTACTGAATTCAAAATTTGCTTTCATCTAGTTCACTAGCAGAATAATTTTGGGGAATAGAAAAGTTACCTCTAGCCCTCTGCTCCTACTGTGTATCAAAAAGGATAACATAAAAGAATCACCCACAAATAGATCCACCATAAAAGGACTTTATATTGATTTGTTAGGTTACTATGTAATTTTTTTTTTGCGTTAGAGAGAAGAGGTTGTTCTGTATACATTAAAATAAATCCATTCTCTTGCTGTTTGGTTTGCAAGAATTTGAAAGCATTTTGTACTCTGTTGTTATATCTTAAAAATAAAAAGAATTTAAAATTGTTTTACTTACAACCTGTTTTGGTTCAACATCTTTGCAAAAACAGTCTTACAATGGAACAAATTTGGATGAAAAGAAAACAATTTTCTTCCCCCCCAAATCAATCTACCATCCTTTATTGCCTTCTGAAATACTACATTCTTGCAAGCAGTAGTCTCAAAGGGGAATTAAAAAAACAAACTGATTTTTGGTAATTAAGTTAGCTGACTTGATTTTTTGGGCTTTCTTGAAAGGCATTTGACAGAGACAAATTCTTGGTGGAAGAAAATAAGATCTTGCTCTGAATTGTCCTCCAGAAGATCCTACCTTTTCCAGAGACTATGGAAGAACAATAGGAAAATTAATTTCCTAATTCACACTCTATGATTTCAGGCACCTAAATTACGTGGATGAATACCCTCCAAAAGGATATCTTATAGCAGTGTTACAACAATCATAGTGGGGGCACTACTACAAAATGTCAAACTTTTAGCAAATCGCCTTGGTATCTTTGGCCTTCTGTTTTTTCTTTACTTTCCTACAAACATGATGTGTTTAGAGCCAGTCTGAAATATAGAAACAGGTACAACCAGAAGAAATAATTCTGGCTATTGACTTGTAGATATTCAGTAAATGGGTTTTTGTTATTAATTGCTTCGTGCTTTGTACATGAAATTATCTCACTGAGTAAACAGGAAAAAGAGATTTCTGTACTCACAGTCTAAATGTTAATGAACAACAATGATGTTTATATGTATTATGTACAATGTATTATATGCATATAATACATATAATTGTAGAGAGGCTTAAGTCAAATCATGTATATGGATGTTAAAATAGTCCTTAATTACAGGAATATGATTATCTATTCCCATTGGTCAGATGCTCAACTTGTCAGAATTCATTTAGCTCCAGTTTCTGGATATCCTTCATAGTTTTGGATGCATATTTAGAGACAAGGAGTAGAACATTAAAAATATTTTAAGACTGCATTCTAGAATTTTATAGACAACGAAGGAGCAAACTTTTCTAGGAATAATTTAAATATGTTGAAGGCAAATAGATTTGAAATCATTTTCATGCATGAGAATGCACAGAAGGTGGCCTTTGGGAAAGAGATGAAAGGGGCATGAAAGCTGGCATGACTGGCAAAACAGAAAGCACAAGAAGAATACAAAAAACAGAGGAGGACAGTTGGGTAACATGGCTGGTGCCTGCAGCTCTGAATGGAGAGATTGTGTTTGGTGCAATGAAACCATCTGAGAAGTTTATGTCATTGAGTCTGTAACTGAGGAGGTATGATTTTGCTTGTCTGATTTTTGATGCCTGTTATTTTCCAAGAAATACCTCATTTAATATTTCAGAGAGAGTTAGAAGAGATACAGAGATTACAGTATATATTTTAGGAACAATTTATATGTTTAAGTTTTGAGAATATTAAAGTATAAATTTTGTAAAAAGGGATGTTAGTGAGGCATTTCCCAAATAACCTTTATGTAAGCATAAATGGTTAATATTTTGGACAGGACTGTTGTAAATTTGACACTGTTCTGATTTTTGACACACATCCTGCAGATTATGCAATGCACCTTTTGACTCCAGAGGCAACCAACAACAAACATTTGATGTGAAAGGTAAAAGTAAGATAGTAGGAGAGAAGACAGAATAGAAAAAAGACTAGTATGCTAAACCAGAGGTAAAGCACTGTTGTCCTGAATCTCAGAAGGCCAAGGCCTCTATACTCCAGTTAGTCCTTGGGACTTTTGGGTACGCAGCAGCAGTCAGAATTTGTCCTTTACCTTGTGAATGATTGGCAGATTATTTAAAGGCAAAGCAGATGCTTCTACCTAATTGAATGCAAAACATTAGTTTGAAAGGTCTTTCCATTGCCCCTTCCAGTTTTGGTAGAGCAGCGGAGGGTAGTGATGTTGAAAAGAACATGCATATTCCATTTGTAGCCTCTCTTCATCTAATGGCAAAACATAATTATTTTAGTAGAGATAAACTTTTGTGCTCCCGGGAGTCCTTAAGTAATTTTTGGATTAAATGGCCATACTTAGTTTTCTCTTGTAAGTGGTGTCACTCCACTCCCAACTTAATTATAGCTTGTTTGAGTAAGCTTGTGTGTAATGTCAAGTTTTCCCAAACGACTCTAGAAGGTCAGCAAAGGTCTGCTGTTAATACTTTCCACAACAACTGAAAGGCTTTCCTTGTTTAAACAACAGTCAGGGAGAACACAATTAGATACAATTACCTAATTCTTGTAGTGCTCAATGGCAACTGTCAGAGTAGTGGGACAGTAAAGATTAGAGTTTAAGAAAAATGTTGCTTTGGAGAGTAAGTTTATTGAAACTCTTAATTGACCATGCTTAGCTACTTTATGTACTGCAAAAAAGCGAAAGCACAAAAATACAGGAAGAAAATACTTTTAAGAAATCACAAGTTGGAAAGAAAATAGACATATTTCAGAAATTCTAATAAGACCAACATTTTGGAAAAAACATAAATTGACACAGTGGACAGGATAAACAAACCTCTCTAATCTGGTGCTCTGTACATGGCAGTTTCTAGAAATGACCTGCATGCAAACACATGATTTCTCTATCATAGTAGACTTATGTTCCAAGTAGTCAATTAATTATTTTGAGCAAGGCAAAGATGTTTCAGACAAAAGTGAGAGAAACTCCTTAAATTCCGACTGCTATGGTCTGGCTTGGACTCTTTGCATAATGCTTAATTCTTAAAATAGCTGTTTCCATTGATTATTATAAACTAAGTGAAACTAAAGGAAAGGGGGAAAAAACCCAAATGTAAGAACAATCTTGAGATAAAACATTTTATTTCTGTCGAGAAAGGCATATCAGTTTGACATAGAGCAGACTTTTATTTTTTCACTGCTTTTTGACGCTTTAATGAAAGCAATTTCTATGCCAATGTTTTCTGACGTCCTTCCTATATTCTGTCTCAATAATCACTCATGTAACCTGCCCATGGTGAAATACTGTTGTTTTCCCAGTTATGTGCAGATTTTCCTAAAGCATCAGTTTGATTCTCTTTTTTAACTTTATTCTTTCATGTGCCTGAAAGTGATCTCACTACCCACATTTACTTCCCTGGATTCCTGTCACAGTCTTGTTCATAATGACAGCACTGAGTTTGCAGAAAATTTCTTATTTTGTGGTGATTTAATGTCCCCTGGGTCTTACATCAAGGTAAATGCTTTCTGTAGTTCTAAACAAAATAAATGGGGACAATGCAAATAATTCCAAGTGAGAAAAATGTCACTTATTTCTACAATCATAGTATATCATGTGTGGATTTCTGGGAATTTGAAAAACTCAACAGTTTTCCACTTTTTAATTGATCTTTTTTTTTGGTAGGATTTTTGTGCTATTCTTCATCTGATCACTTTGGGATTACTTTTCTTTTCTTGCAAACAAGTCCTCCTGGTGCTGCTGGCCACAGCAGAGAAAGCAGCAGAGCCAGAATGCCTCCTGCGTTTTTCCCTTCTGACCCCTTTGAAGGCATCCAGCTTCCCACAGGGAGCATGTAAAAAGCTGTTTCTGGGCTCCTTACAGTGAGGAGCTGTTTGCCACTCCAATACTGAAAGAAACCAGGCAGAATGGTCTCCCACAATTAGTTCCCGATCTGGATTTTTATACAGATTTTTCTATTAAGATTTTCAGGATGATGTGTAATATTTACATAACAGCACAATAAATTTTTTTTAAAGTCAGATGCTAAGTTCTTGACTTATAGTACATAGCCAGCTGCTGGCAGTGAAAGTGGAAGTCCTTATTTAGGAGTACCACACATGGAGTGAAGTCCTGCGCTTTCCTCTGCAGTACTGCCGAAGTGTTTCCACCACCTGTAAGAGCGAAAGCGCAGACCGTGCTCCGTGTTCGGGCAATTCCCAAGCGCTCTCCTGAGACCGCCAAGGCGAGCGCTGGCCCTGAGCATGCTGGTGTGCTGCCGACACCTGCCTACCCACAGCAGCGCTCGGCACACCAACTCATTTTACATAGGCTGCTGCACACCTGTCAAATGGCAGTAACTTTAATTTACTGTCAACCAGAGATATAAGCCGGATACACAGCAAGTGACCCAGCAGGGCAAACCTTCAGATCACCTTTCCAGTCCTGTGGCCCAGCTATTTCTTGGCGGTGGTTTCTCTGCATTTTAAAGATGTTGACATGTGTTAAACAAAACCAAGTGGAAAAAAAATTGCATGTAAATGCAAACCCCTTTTATACCCATCTGGCAATACTCTTAAATATTGTGACTTAAAAGGGAAAAGGACAGATCACTTCAGTATTATTAAAGAAAGTTTGGGTGGCATACTGATGTCATGGGATTTAGAGATGAATGATACCTTTTCTTACACAAAGTCATTTGTGAAGTTACAAGGTAAAAACATCCAGTTGAAAGGCTTTGACAAGGTAATGAGAGTTATTTTTGATAGTAATGGATAATTTCTTCCCGTTGCAATAACATTTTAAGTGATCATATCAAAGATGTATACCACAATGTTCCCTCCCCATGCATATATACAAATCCTTTTTAGTCTTATGTGTGATCTGAATGTTAAGGTTAGTTAAAAACCCAAAAAATATTTTCACTTGGTTTTTGTTGAGATTTCAATGGATACAATTATTTATAATTTCACTTTCGTAAAGCAATGAAAGTTAACTATCTTCTTGGCTTTCTACAACCACTCTTCATGCCAAGCTGTTTTATTGAGCTCTAGCACTTTATTTTTTTTAGTTTTGTCTTGTCGAAACAGTTGCACACTAACGCATACCATTTCTCTAAAATCACTTCTATGCAATCTAGATTAGCATACGTACATGGATAGATCTATGAACAAATGAAAATCTGCATACATCTTGTTTCTTCTTAACTTGGGATGATCTGTGTGTGCACAGATGTGTGCAAGTGGCCACTCTGCACACACTGCATGACTTTAAAGCAGGTAATTGGGATGGTAAAGCAGAAAAATTCCAAGTATTGGAGAACTCTGGCTTTAAAAGTTCTGGATCCTAAAAGAGATGACCTTAATGTGAAGGGTCTGGACACATACTCAATGCCCATGTCACTTATTTTTTCCATGTGGTCTGACCTATTGGCAAGTCTAGTGGTTATCTTAGTGCTGCAGTCTAAAATTTTGTCTAAAGCTACCCATGATATCAATAACTGTGTCAGTAATGAGTCTGATGTATGTTACATCATGGGAGTATGTAAAAACCGCATCTATTCAAAGAAAATGCAGTCAATGTGTTTTGAGGAGCTGTCACTGTTGCTGAAAAGAAAAATGTCTCTCTGCATTTGAGTACTGTTCGTGAAAGTAAAAAACCATTCCCCTCTCCCTGCCACTCCCCCAGTGAATCTTGCTTTCTGCTGAGGAAAAAACACACATGTCACCAAAGACCTAAATATCAAATGGCATTTTCCAGTTTTCACCATTTGATCTTTCACTTAATTGTTTTCATGGAAGAGGATAAATTTTGCATTGTGTTTGACTGTCATCTTTTATACCTTTTTTGACTTCTGACTATACAAATGTAAATATGACTGTAAAATGATCACCAATATGTGCAAATGGAGAAGTTTGTCCTGGAGATGGAGAACTTTTAACTTCTGCTTTAAGAAGAAGAACTTGCTTTCAATTAATACCATGCAGGTCCTAGATCTGCAAAGTGTGTGCAAACAATTCAGAGCTCTGAAAGATGTGGGAAGCCTCAGAAAAAACAAATCTGAATGAACTTGTACAAAAAATGTTCAACATAGATGTGTGAGGACGCTCTTTACTTACCATGACTGCCTGGGCCTGTGGGGCTCCACAAGTCTGGGCATTTTGGCCTGGCTTTCAGATCCCTCTCTCATTTTCTTTAATAAACCAGGTCTAGATGAGAAGTGTTTTCTATGGGTGTGTCAGGGTAGGAAGTATGCTGTGTTCCTTCCTTTCCCAATATAAATACGTGGTAGAGGTCTTTGTTGTATGGAAGAGGGACAGAAACAGGAAGGAAACATCCCAAGAGCAGCCACAACACAAAGGTGATGTTTTGGCATGGTGGTTTTCATCCTCTGGCATCAGTGGTGACAGAGCTTGTTCCTGCCTCTGACAGTGTAGCCCTGCATTATTCATACATGCAGGGCTGTGAAGTTGGGGCCATCATATGATCTGTACTGCACCGTATGTCAAAACAAGTTACCAGGCCACAAAGGTTTGCTTCCTCGGAAGAACCTGTGGGACATATCATGAGCCAGATCCACCCTTGCTGCAAAGGGATTCGTAGCTCGTTCCACAGCAGTGCTTTTATCTGAGGTGCCACAGATTAAAAGACATTGGTGAATTAATTATAAGTCTGCTTCAGTCAGTGAGGCTGCTGAGTGGTCCTCCATACGTGTGCTTTATAGAGCAAACAGGATGTGTTAACTTCTGCAGAAGCAGCCCTTAGCAGAAATGTTTAGTTTTGGAGGGAGTTGTTTTGTGTGTAAATACGCTATCTCTGGAAGACATGAGCTGCATCAAACTTGCTGTGTACCATTTTCTTCTGCCAGTCAGCTTCTGGAGAGTGTTTCTGTCTGGAGGTAAATCTTTGGTAGTTTTTATATTTTGCAGTTTGAAAGAGGAGGAGATGTGTTTATTTCACTAATTCTCTTTCTATTTCTCTCACCCTTAGAATTTTCAATATTTTAATAACCTTAGGATATGTAAAGTCATGAGAGTGGAGAGGAAAATACCCTCTTTTTACCAGCTTTTATTAGCAGTCAGCATTACAGAGGGCTTGGTGCCCGTTTGTGTCTGTGAAAGCATTATAAGCGCAATGAGTTATGTAGTAAAATATTAGGCTTATCCAAGGGAAGAAAAAAACCCAAACCCAAACAAAACAAAACAAAAAAAGAAAACACAAAAACTCCATCACATGTTATCTGCAATATTCTTCTGTGAAAGGCAGCTTTGATGGATTTGCCTTCAAATGACAGGTCCACGGACCAGGTGCTGTTGGCGCTGTGACGTCATACTGGGAAGCGCAGCGCCATACACAAAAACAGTGACATCCAGTATTTATAAAGGAAGAATTTGATAATCTTTCACTCCTGTTAGTCATTCAGGATGATAATGGGAGACATGCACCACTACTGCAGTATGCTGGAGAAAAGGTAGGTTTTTGACGTGCTGCCAGACACAGTGGGTAGTAAAGACTGGCTATTTCCTCCCGACACGAGCAGCTGAATGCAAGCTCTATTAAAGACAAAAGCAGGACAAAGGAGGAAGAGGCTAGACAAATATGATTTGTGTCTGTTTCTGCTCACTTCTAGGTGTGGATTTTCAGATGTAAATACAACAAAGGGAAAATAGAAATGAGAATAGAACAAAGTTGTCTGTCAACATGACTTCTATGACAGATTTTTTTCTTGCTGTTCAGCAATGATTCTAATTCAATTGCTGGCTGCTGTGAAGGAGATGAGATGCCAGAAGCAGAAGCGCTGCAAACCAGAACAAAAAATAATTACTAGTAGAAATGTGCTGCAAATAATTCCCTTGAAAATACAGTTGCATTGTTCTTCTAGTTTGCTTAACTCCCAAATATTTTTATTTTCTAATCATTGGATTGAAATGCATTTCAACATTATGAAACTTTGCACCTGATGACATAAGAAATGTCTAAGCAGTTATGGGTGACCTGATGTAATTATATTCAGGAGATTTGCAAACCTAATTTTCTTGAAAAATCTTCATCAGATAGGCTTTTTGGAGAGAGAGGGGGAGGAGGAAAGCAGGGAGAAGTCTGTTTTGGCAGGGAGAAATGTTTATTTTGTTTTGGCTGTTTAATTTGTGCTCTAAAATCAACTAACATCTAAGCAGGTTCTGAATGTGTTTCTTTTATCGATCCTGGTCTGTTGCAAACTGGTACCTGGTTATAGCTTAGACCAACAAAACCAGATGAAACATGAGTGCCCTGGCTGTATCGCAGCGCTCGGACAAGACAGGCTGCCTGTGGCTGGGCTAAGGACTGACCAGAGCTTGTAATTGCGGCAGCTGTAGGGACAGAATGTGCCCAATTTACATCTAGAAAAGCCTTCTATTAAGCAGAACAAACTATGTCATTCGTGTCTGGGAATATGCCCAATGATGGAGAAAGATAAATGCTTGGACCTTTATAATGTTGTAAAAGGAAGGCTGGCAGTGGGGAATTGAGAGCTTTCTTCATATCTCCATGGGAATTGTTCTCTGCATGGCCCAACACAGTTGACTGAATAGATTGCCAGACAAGCACCAAAATGCACGAATATAAGGGGTAGGTTTTATTCTCACCATTTTCCTGATTGGACCAGCAGATGGAAATAGAGATATGATCATTTATCTTCAAAATTGCCCTAGTAATCTGCAGTGTTAGCACAGATTACGTTATAATTGCTAGAACTGGAATAAAAGAGATTGCAGCATCTGTAAAGCTAGTGGTAAATTTAAAGGATATAAAAATCAGCTCCATGTCAGGGGACATTCTCACTAGTATATTACTTTTCACATACACAAATGTAGCGATGGAAGAGCAAAAGCTTATGACAAACATCATTTGAATTTTATTGTTGCATTTTCTCTGCAGCTGGTCTAGAGAAGTTACTATAAAATACAGCCCTTCCAGCCCATGCCAGTGCAGCGCAAAACTGTGCAGAATCGAGCCTGAGACAACCAACTGAACAGCACAGTCCTGTCAAAACTGCTATGGGACAGGATTTTTTTAAGTGTCCCTCTGTTTACAGTTTTTTTTGTTTCCCTATTTAATACCACTTCAGCCTCTAAACTGTTTAATTTCACAGATTGAAGTTTCTAAGCTACAGGCAGAAAAAAGGAAGACAAGCTGAGACTAAAATTAAAATCAAGTTGTGTAGTTAACTGATTAATTAAGGGTAGGATTTCGGTCTTACACCCATTGCAGAACTGGGATAAGGTTTTGTCAGACAGTTGCTTACATGAACCAAACAAATACATGGATCCTGATTAACTGCATTTAAAGCCAGAGAGAAATTTTAGTGCGGTATCAAGCCCTTTGATACAACCCCATCCTCCATGTAAACTGTTTGGCCAGTTCTATGTACCACAACCTTACAAAGCTATCAGAAGTGTTGTACTGGTGAATCACATGAAAACCACCAGAATAAAGATTTAAGTGATGAGAGTTTCCTTTAAACTTCAAACAATAAACTAAAACTGCCATAGTTGCTCAGCCTAAGCTACAATGTTATAAGTATATAAAGAAAACTTCAGTTTATAAAGTTCACGTTGCTCTGCCTCCTAGGAAATCAACCATTCACAGTGGAAAGTACTAAAGTACATTATCTTTTTGTCTTGCCTTTCACTTATTTCTTTGGTGTTTTTCAGGAATTGTTGAAAGTTCCTGAGAAAAATTGGGCTAAATTTTTTTCTCTGCTCCACTACAGACTTGCACAGAAGTTTTCTGGTTTCACTTGGATTTTGGTGAGGAAAAAAATTGCCCTTCTAATAGCAACAACTGCAGAGCCAGGAACACAAAAGGGCATGGACTACTAAAGCTGCAAAAGATATAATATAGTGTAATATTGGTGAATATGAAATCAGCACTGTTGATTACGTTCTCAGCTATTTCACCACACATTTATCATCATCAGAAAACAACAAAGGGAGCTGTCGAAAATAATACAAGCCAATGTTGTTATTTTGTGTGCTGTTCTTGGAGTCATACAGCTCTGGAAGAAATCCAAATAGTAACTAAATTGAATAACATTCTGCAATTCAAAGAGATTGTGATGGAAAATGGCAGGAGCTAATGAAATATGGTGCAAGTTTAACAAACACCATTTCAAGATGGGATGTTATTGCACAAACAGCAGTAAAAACTCTTCATAGAGATGATGAGCAGACTATGACTGCAGGAACATTCTATTGCAGGAAGATGACATTTTAATTTAGCTGACTCTGCAATCCTGAGGGTTAGATTTAGCCTGTTTCTGAAGACTGCACCTCACGCTGTAGCAGGAGACCTCATCCACTGCATCCTCTGAAGAGTGCCTCTGAGCTGAATGCCTTCATGAGCAGTGAGTCCAAGCCAGCACGTTGGGTGTAGTGGCTGTATCACCTATAATTTCTGCTCTTCTTAGGCAGTTGGGTTACAAACTGGTTACGGGCTTTTTCCATTATAACATAACTAGCTGCAGGACTCTGCTGGAGCACATTTCAGCACAACTGGTTATTAAAATCACAGATGATTTCTGAACTGGCTGCTTTGGCAAGCTTTGCTCCCAACTGATTCTGTCTCCTCGCTGGAAGCTGTGCCTCCATGTTTAACTAGCAGGAGGCTCTTCTTCCCCCTAATCTACTTGGGCGTGGACCCAAAAGGATTCACTCTCGGTCCTCTGTCCCTGAATCCCAATGCTATCTGGCATCCTGGCCCTGCTGCTGGCCGGAATGATTGGCAGGAGCTTGGCAGCTCATCTGGATCATGGATGCCTTGAGCTGGACTTTTAGGCTTACGTTTTGCAGAGTGACAATTATAATTTGGTGCCTTAATCTCTGGAGGTTCATCTTGAAACACCTTAAAGGCTCCTGATTTTCAGAGCATGCTATGTGCAACCAGCTGCAGAAAACTGTATTTCTTAAAGGAGTGTGAAGCTGGGGACTGAGAATAGTGAATTCACTATTCAGCTGTGAATACCATCTGAAGAACTTTTATAGAGCACAAATAAAATCCTCTTGTAGTCCTTAGCATTCCGTTAATTATTTTGCTTTATATTTTGAAAGACACATTTGTGATAATTTGAAAACCATGTGTTTAGAAAGGACAAATTTCAACAGTTTTCTTCCTGTGCGTAAATGGGCAGAACCTGCCCTCCTCATTTTTAACAGGACTGGATGATGAAATATATGGGTGGTTGATGCTTTAAAGAAAGGGGGAAGACTATTTTATTTAGAGGCGTCACAAAGCAGTTCACTGCTTGGGGGTTTAAACTTTTTTTTTTAAACCTTGGAAAATACCTAAAATGTATGGAATGAAACCAGATTTTGCTGCTTGCCATTGTCTCTGTTGTGCATATGTCTGGTACTCTGATGCACGCTAGAACATCAAAGTAGCATTTCTCTCTTTTTGACACAGAACAAACAGAACCACTTTTACTCTGAGTCATCAGACAGATGTTGCTTTGGTGACAACATGCTACATACACGCTAGCTACAGAACATGTGGGCCGTCTTCTCTGATATCTACACAAAGTCGAAGCACATTTGCTCCAATAATGGAGTAAAGGAAGTAGACAGCAGCAGGGAAGACCAGACAAAGCATGGAGGAACAATAATGACTTATTCATTATCCTCTCTGTTCACTGTGACCTAAACTGGATACTAATTAAAAGATTGAAAAACTCACCTTGCAGGTAAAATGGATTTATCTCTGTTTTAGAAGACTAGTGGGTGGATAGCTACAGGTGGAGGATGATGATCAGGTCAAAATTAAAGAAATTATTTAGGTTCCTAAACTTGAACTGAACTGGAATATGTTAGGCACATAAATTGGAATTGCAAGCCCAAACTTTTTTTTTTTTTTTTTAATTTGGACTCTGCAGTAGATTTAAGAAGTACCCATGCAAGGTGACCTGATCAATCATGAAATCTGTGGTTGCAAAAGGGATAGTTAGAGCACACTTGAACCGTTACTGTCTATAGCGGATTCGGGTGTGAAACCCCTTTGTCCGAATTTCCTTTGTAACCCTCAGGGAGAGGAGCCGATGCAGAGCTGTTAACAATTGTGTGCATATGAGGGACTAAAGATAAAGCTCTGAGTCTGCTGTAGGCTTGGTTACTACTACCACCTCTTTTTCTTTTTCAGAAGTAAAAAGAAGAAAACAGGCAAGATCCTTAAATTTTCTGTGAGTCTACTTCTCCTTTGCGCTTAATCTCATTTACATCAGAGCAAAGTTGTCTTTTACATCAGTTTCAGATGAGATTGGCAGTATTTTATTTCTGCTTTGAATTCCTTTCTAGTGGTTGCAAAGACCAGGGCAAATCAAGCCTTCAAAGCTTCCTCTCTACAAATGCTAACCATAAGAATACTGTCTAACCAGTTTTGTTTGTCTCTATAATTACTTAAAGAAGTACAGCATAAATATGAAGTAGGTGTAAATCTCTAACATTTCACACTCACCATTCACACAGATGATGTTTATTTCACACACAATATAAATGAGCCTAAATAGCTCCCAAAGCTGTAATGTTTCAGAAAACCAGGCTTTCTGCTACAGTGGTTGACAATGCCTGCCTAATCGTTTGCTTGAGTTCCATCGAATTTCTTAACTGTCCTTTGTCCAATAAATAATACTTTACAATGCTGTGTCAATGATAACATTATACTTTGTGAGCTTTGTTGGTGTGAATCTATTAGCTGCTCAAATACAATTCTTCTACAGTAATCTGAATTTAAATAAGAAAGATAATGAATATAAAAAAAATGGAAAGACTATCTAGAATAAGTGATGTCATGTCCAGGATATAGAAATAGAGCTGAGCTACCATACCCATTTTGTAATTATGCATGTGGATATTTACTGCCCTAAAGTACTCTGAACACCCCTGGTATGTTTAGCATTATCAAACCCTCAATCTTGTTTTTACTGCTATATCATGTTTGCATGTAGTTTCTTTTAAGTGTTAGCATGTATTAGGACAACTATAAGCAAGACTGTGTAGACTGGAAGCAGTTAGTGCTGCTTAACCAGTGTTGGCAAATCACACGTCATAAAAATATTACGGTGAAATCTGAAACAGTGAGAAAAGAAAGGCTTGGGTGTAATACAAGGTCTTTGTAATATAGCTGACAGAAGTGCAGTCCTCTAAAAGTCTGCTTTGCATGGTGCTTGCTGTTTTGCTGGTGTTATTTTGATAGCTTGCCAGTGCCTTGTAGATACGAAAGCAATATAAAACATGCTGCTAGGATGAGCTACTGTTAACTTAGTAATCCAGGAGTTTCCTAATCATTGTATTTTCATATGTGATTTTCTGATGTATGAAATATTACAGGGAAAAACAGTTGAGCTTTCATTTGTTTACCACTGCAGAGCCCTGGTCAGTCTGCTCTGTTCCCTGTGGATATCGCAATGGTGCAAGCACAGGCATGCTGTCTTGCAGACCTGCACCATATGACACAACATGGGCATTTTCCTCCAAGTGCTTGTACTATAAAACAGCATTGAAAAGATCATAAATCTATCCCATGCTACATAAATAAAAATAGAGCTGTCAAAACATTTTGAACATTTATCTTTATAATCAAAACCAACCTTAATACAAATTTCTCTCAAATTTGTCTTTCCCCAAACAAAGAAAAAATGTTACTGTTCATTTTTTTCCTTTCTACCCTGATTCAGAAGCAAAGAATGATGGAGGAGAGGGTAGAGTAGAGAAAAAACCAGCAAAAGTTACCATGCAAGAAAAGCAAAAATTCTTATTTAAAAAGTTTATGAAAAAGTTAGCTAATCAAACTCCTTTTTTTCTAAAGAGGACAGCAGAAACTTTATTGTTATTATTCATGGAATTTTCCCACTTTTCTAAATAAACTGAATAAGCCTCATATGTTACCTCAGCATAGTTTTTCACTGAGTCACAAGGTGTCCTCCAGTGATTTCTGTTAATTACACTTTTAACAAAATTAAATTGTTCTTACTAAGACCATACAGCTAAATATATCAAAGACCTTCTAGGTTTTCCCCAGGTCTTATCATCAGCCTGCCCTCCAGGAAAACGGCCTGCCAAAAAGGCAAAGTGTTTCATATTAAACAGGGAAGGATTGAAATCTGGTGGATGGAGCACAGAAGGGGGACTCAGGAGAGGGTTTCCTTCATGCCCAGCAATTGCTCCACTCCTCAGCCTCAGGAATTTGAAGTCTTCTGATGAAAGATTGAAGGTCTGAGGTGCCTTCAAGTGCTTAGCCCTGGCAAAGTATTTAGCCACTTCCACACATAGGGAAGGACCAGTAAGCCAAATCATCTGGCATTTACTCTTCAGGTACATGACTGGGAAGGTACAATATTTGTAAAATAACTGTTGGATCTCTCTGCAAATCTATATCTAGAGATATAAGGAAATGATGTTCTGGGTGTTAGAAGATTGTTTAGCTCAACAATGCATCTCCAACACTGGTGAACAGTACATGTCTGAAGGAACATGCATATACTTATGCCTATAACCCTTATTTTTCACAGCAATAGGAATAGATTTCTTTCACTCTTGGTGATGTTGACCAACTGTTGTATATGATACTAATAAACAAAGTGAGGGGAAAGAAGCTCACTAAGGATCACATTAACTCTCTTTTAAGGAATAGCCTCTAGAGCTTTAAAGGAAGATGCCAATAGATGATTTCAGAGGTTATTCATTAAATCTGTAGAGTTAAATAGAGGAAAAAAAGTTCTTGGCACAAATGCAAGATGTCTTCTCTCTGTTGGATAAGGATTTATATCTTTCTCTTCCTCCTCCTGATGAGAGAAAGGGCTACAAGTGAAATTTGCTTGGACTTTCCTGTGCCCCGGGGGGTGCAGAGAAGGAGGAATTGCAGGGCTCAGGGACTCTAAGTCTTGCGGTCTTGTAACACTGATGGAGCAGCTGCTCCTGTCTATTGCTATATTTATGTATATGTCTGGTACTAATAAGGAAATAATTTAGCAGAAAAAAAATTGGATAATTTCATCAGTGATGTTTTTCTATCTGTTGCTGTTTGAAGCAAATAAAGCAGCACTGAAATTTAGCAGTCTGTTATATAGATTAACCATTGAACATTTCTTCTCCCTTTTCCCGTATGTCTTATATATTTCTTTTGTTCCTGGCAATGTGGCATAAAATGTAACAAGGTGTGCTACAGAATTTGTTTGTTGGCCACCTCTCCAGTATAATATAATAATCATAACAAAGACAGTAGAACATGACGCACAGCTTTCTGCATGCCGTTGTGTTGATCCAGCATCTGTCAGTTTCTGAGAAATTAAAACTAAGCACCAGAATTTGAATTGGGGCTCAGAATTACAGCAGAAGATGCAAGTTTGGGTCTCTTTGTGCTCAGCAGGGGTCATGCTCCACAGCAGATGCACCAAAGGGAAAAGAAAACAGATGTAAGTATGGAGAGACTCCAGTTTCTGCACAGTGAAGCTGCTCCACATTGCTGGTGTTACACGGTGTTATATATGGTATTAGAACAACATTATGGTGGGGTGTTGTAGTTCAGTTGTTATTAGTAAGTGTCATTGTGTGCTGATTGCAAGCACTCAAGTGTTCAGAAGGGGGAATCAAGGATACCAAATGGGGAAAAACAATACACAGGAGTCTAATATCCTTAAGAGGATAAATTATCTTTTCCTTGAGAAAGCAGAAAATGTTAATGGCTAAGTCTGCCAAGACATTTTCTGATAAAAGTAAATAAAGATGCAAAAGATCATTCCAGTCCTGTTATGTGCAATTATAATATATCACTTGTTGTCAGTGATCTGTGCAATCCTGGCATGACTAATCGATCGACTCACTGTAGAATATTCCAGTGAGTTTATGGCTGGTGGATCAGCAGAAAGGTTATTTTTGGTTTTAGAAAGAGCTGAAATGGAACAGGAATGAGCTAATAAGTGTGTGCCTTTTGGGAGTCTTTTTGGGAGTCTTTCTGGGAGTTATTGGGGCTTGGCTTGTCATCATATGTGAAGCCATACCTACAATCAGTACAGATTGTTACCAAAGTGTCGCTCAGGACGTAAACCTGTGCTGTGCCTGCCATGGGGCTGTGGCCAGCTAACTGCCAACTATTTGAAGAATTTTGGATATGATAAACACAGCTTTTATCAGGGTAGCCTTACTGTATACACCACGGTGGCAGGTGCTTCATAGGTCCCCCCACACACCAAGTAAAAGATTGTGTTTTGAACAGCTTTAGCTTATGCACCTTCTTCTTCAGCTGTTTTGGCAAGGCTGTGTCCAGGCTGTTGAGATACTCCTGTGCTCCACCCACCCCAGGTAGCTGAAATGGCCTCCGTTGATTTTGGGTCAGATCTGACGTGCACCTCGCAGTAATTAGGTGACTGTGTAATCCTCCTCTACTTGTTGCTTCAGACATGTTTTGCCATGAGCACAGAAACTCCACAAGCAAGATATCACAGCTCAGAAGTGTAAAACAGTTATTTACTGGAAGAGACACACACAAAAGATAGTCAGGATCAACACCCTGCCAGGCTAAAAATGAGTTTGCTCACTGCTTGCTCTAAGACATAAGAGAGTCTTTGCTAGGTAGGCAGAGAGACTCGGCAACTCTGCCTTGTCTGAACCATGATGTGGGTCCTAGGCGGCTGGACCCCTGAGGAGAGGGGATTACAGCAGGCACACATGACAGAGCAGCCCAAAGCCCAGACTGCAAAGGTGGAGTTTGAAATATGGCTGTATGTTTTAATCCTGGGTCCAGAGCTCAAATTGACTGTGCTATATTCATGAGAATATTAGTGTGTGCACTAAGTTCTCCCAGGAGTACCTGCTAGGTCTATGACCTGCGGGGTGGTTGGTGCGGCAGGTCAAGATGATTTATTAAATGTAAATTAAAGCTCCAGATTTACTACTATAAAAATAAATTCTACCTTAAATGGAGCAAAGTGACAGAGGTTGTGAGGTGTGCCATATTCTTAGTCCAGCAAGAAGATGAATTCTTGCATCTCTTCCATAAGATAACAGTGATCTGTTCCTGACCAGGGAAATTTTGCACAGATTACTGGTAGTAAGATTTGCTCAGTAGTTTTTTTCAATAGTTTAATAAACCTCTTCCCTATCTTACCCCAGTGAAGCCATGACAAGTTTTGCTATGTCAAACATGGACTAATGATAGGGTGGAACAAACAACCCCAAAAAACCAATTGTGCTATGAGACATAGATTTTAATGATAAAGTGGGCTTTTGACTGAGCTTCTATCAGCTAAACTGAATAATATTGTGTGTTAGTTACCAAGAGCTCTTTAACTCTGCTGTCAGAGCCTCTTGGTTCTCTCGTGTCACATAATGCAAAACCTTGTGAGCATGGCAAGTACAGTCTTACCGCTTCTAATACAAGAGAGCAAGGAGCCAGTGAACTAAATGGAAAGAGCTTAAGGGAAAGGGCAGAACAGTATGAAATGCATTTATGAGGCAGAATTCTACTAAAGAGGCTGCTAATGTTAGAAAACCTCTCTTCATTCTCAGAGGGATTGTACAAATGTTTGTACTAGTTGCTTGTCTGTTTTGATTCCTAAACGCTATTTAACCATGCAGTCTGGGGACTGGAAGCCTTATGTGTTGCATTTTTCTCCGAAATGCATTTCCAAAGATACATTTCTTTTGTATCACAAGGAATTGCTGTAAGCAAGAGGAGCTCTGGAGTTCAGGTGCATGCTCTGGAGTTGCTTTGCTCTGAGGGACGTGTGAAGTAGCAGAGGTCAGGCTGGAGCGCACCTGGCCTCTTCTGGAAATTTATGTAATGATTGTAACTCAGATAAAAAAATGAAAGTATTACTGCAGCCCCTTTTTCTCTGAAGGAGTCATGCAAGGTACTTTTTAAAGAGTAAGAAGGATCTTGCTTGCTGCTAAAGTGAACGGTAAGATATTGAATGATTTCAAAAAGTACACAATTTTGCAGTATGCAAAGTTTTGTAGGACAGGATTTGTTGCTTCAGGCTTAATTAGGTTTTTATTTTAGTTTATTTAAAACATCCAAAGGCAAAGGGAAGGAAAAAGGAAAAGGAGAATCAGTAACAGTGAGGGTTGCAATATGCTCAGCCTCACACTGATAAGCTAGATAAATTTCCTCTGCAGGAAATTGGGCACAATATATTCCTGCACCAATAGCTGAGATATCTGGCTGTAAAAATGGTCCTGCATATTCTTCTTGCAATGGACAAGGAGGTTTTCCCCATAGCCCTCCAGCTGCAGAGCTTTTTGAAGGCAGGCTGTCACATCCTGCAGTGAAAGAGCTAAGGTAAATGGAGCATGAGGTTAACCAGATGTCCAAGAAGGCTGGTTGGTGACGGCACAGCAAGGCAAGTCATAGTAACTTCAGGGTAAGACAGGAAATTTTGGTGTCAGGGCAGTGTGAAAAAAGCAGGAAAAAGGGCCTTGTTAGCTCATGGTCAGGTAGTCTCAGGGATATCAAAGTGCCTGGCTCTGCAGGGCATGTCAGGTCACCCTCAGCGAGTGATGGTGAAGGGAGCTGTGGCCAGTGGAAGGTAAGGGAAATTTTGGTAAATGGATTCGTCTCCTCCATTGCTTCAGTAGCACCTCTTGTCTTTCGTCCTGAGGGCTATGTCAAAAGGAGAAATGTATGGAAGAGATGAGGAAATGTGATGAAAATGTCAGTACTGCCTTGTGGGCTAACTAAGCTGGCCTCTGGATGATGCTGATGGTGATCCAAGCTACAGTGAGGAGCTCTTCTCTCGCGTGACGCTGATGAAGCAGGAGGTTTCATGAGATGATGCTTCTGCGTCCAAGGTAGCTCCTCACATCATCTTCTTCCATTTCAGAAGCACGTCAGAAATGCTGTGTTCAACCATGCCTAAAATCATTCGTATGTGTTGAATCCAGTATACCAGCTCTGAACCTTCAGTTTGCAGCACAACCTGAAACCAATTTGAATCACTG
Source organism: Cariama cristata (assembly GCF_000690535.1). Taxonomy (NCBI): domain Eukaryota; kingdom Metazoa; phylum Chordata; class Aves; order Cariamiformes; family Cariamidae; genus Cariama; species Cariama cristata. Next base: position 43,877 of record NW_009601342.1, on the reverse strand, counting down.
TGAGAATTTAATATGACCCAAGTAAATACCTTTCAGGCTTACATAGAGTTCTCTTGCCTCACAGATACTGTGAACATTCAGAGGAACTGCAACCCATTTGGAGGTTCCCATAAGCATGGTTCTGGCAGTGATGTATTTCCTCTGAGAAATGCTAAAACCTGTGTTTTTCAAATTGGGTTCTTATGGTAGTATTTTAAATTCACATTTGAGTGCCCTACATACATGTCCTAGTTCTAATTTGCTTTTGTGGAAGGCCATCACTTGAGAAAAAAAAAAAAAAACACCTAACTAAATAAGGTGTCCAAATCTGGATTTAGGTGGCAATTTTTAGGCAATGCTGAGTAAATAACCATTCTTAAAGCTTTACATAATCTTGAACTATATAAAAAAATAATTCCATAAATGTGCGTTTAGACTTACTAGCCTAATAATACCTACGTGGCACCCTTCTAAAGTCTCTTTATGTAACCACCTAGGAAGAGTACTGCTCCTTTCTTGCCCATAACCTAATTTCTAAATTCACCAGTATGATGTCACTACTTGAGAATGACATAACTCTTTGTATTAATAGTGATCCATGTAAAGAGCACTGTTACCAGAAGGGTAGATAATTGTGTGTTTCATCACATTATATCAACACAAACAAATACTCTTTGGCTACTGAACTGCTATCAAGTGTGTATCGTTAGTTTATGCAATGCTTATAAGATCACCACAAATACCAATTAGTATGGCTGATGAAGAGGGCATTATCTGTGGAACAGTGTTTGCCACCCCTATTCACAATCCATAATGGTCTAATCAGTCAGCCTGGAGTGCTGTGAATAAAGGAGCAGATCCTGGTTCTGTTTCAATGGGTTTATATTGTTTTCAAAGAGAGTTGCATAGCTCTGTCACAGTTAATGGAGCTATACCAATTTACACTGGTTGAAGAACTGGTAAATGATATTTAGGAGAAATTGGTACTTTTAAAGTTCTTCTACTGTTGTCCTGTCACTTGATTAAAGTTTCATGATATGAGAATGGCAGCCATGAACACACAAGTTAGGGTCAGGCAATGGCCAGAAGAGCAGATGTACAAGTTTTGGCAATTTCACTGGTTCTTCTCCAAATATGATTTCCAGATGTACTCCCTTTGCTTTAATTCTTCCAAGAACTATTTGGAGAAGTTTTAAAAGTATTTTAGTGTCTTAGTTTTTATGATTCCAGTTGATAAAAACAGTCTATCTTTACCAAGCATACATTGTAATATCTGGCTACATTGTGGCAAAGTGCTGTGGTTTTATTTTTATTGCATTTTTCTAAAATTAGTATAAACACAGAAACTGAAAAACCTTCTTGGGAAAGGGGGTGATAAAGATAAAAGAAAGCAGCATTTAGTTTTCTCCCCAACCAGTTCGAAATGTGCCACTGTGCCTATTACATCCCATAAACACCAGGGCAAAAGCACCAGCTGCTCATTACTCTCGGAGGAAATGCTATTTCCTCTCATTTTGGCACAAACTACCCCCCAAAAGAAAAACAGCCCTAGTGAGCTGCAGCTAAACATGAAGTCTTTGTAAGGGCAGTATATATAAACAATGTGATGTGATATGTCTCTCTTGACAGCCAATCCCTATAAAAATATAAAATAAAAAGATGCACTAAACCAAAGGGCATAAAAGATGTTTGCATTCAAAACTGTTTCTGGAAGGATTTTCCGCAAGCTCAACCATAACTGTTACTCATTGGGTGGCTGGGATAAAAACAGGCAGGGAACTAAGCACCCTTAATATGCTAATGCCACTTGGAGGTCTCCTGCTAATGCCAGTTAGAGTGCAAAAGCTATTTAAAAAAATAAAATCAGCTGAAAAGTGCTATGCGCTGCTTTACGTTAAATGGGAGGCACATTGAAACATCATTAATATTTGAGATGCGCTTTGATTGAAAACACTCATTAGTGCTTCCCAAGTATTGGAAAGCAAACCAGAGGGAGAATCAGGACTCTCTTAAGTGAGGACTCCTGAGGATCCTTGAGTTGTTGCTCATCCAAACACGAGCCTAAAGCAGCTAGAATCCATCCCACACCAGTATAATCAATTTTTATTGGATAAACTAAAAAGGTGAATTTTCTAAGCCTTTTGTTGTTCAAGGACCACAGCTGCTGCGTTCTACTTCCATAGTTGAATGTAATTCCCCACGACTGTCTTTGCTGTCACCTCTTTTCCCAGCTTGGACTGCCCAGGTGTCTTAGAAGTATAGGTCTGGAAAGAAAAAGAGAAAATCCAGTGGTTTCACTAGTGCCAGCTGATAAATAGAAGAGACTGGCAGCTGCTAATGAAAGGCTCAGGGAATAAAAGGTGTAAAGAAAGGAGGATGTGTCAGTGAAAGGCCTTTTACAGAACAATTTGTGGATTTGGGAGAAAAGGCAATAAGTGACTAAAGAGGTGAACAGAGACTGGGAAGGAAAGGTGTCAACAGAGGCCAAAGAACAAATAAAACTGGAATATATCTTGAGAGGTATCTGGATGACACTTGTTCTAAGGCATGGGTGGACACTAGAAAGTAAACCTCAAACTAAAAAAAAAAACCACCAAAATATCAAATCAAATGAACAGGATGGACCAATTTGTAGCAGACTTTCAGACATAGTTTGCTGCCTTTCCATGTTAGGGGGAGGGAAAAGTAAAAACAAAAGTCAAATCACAGTAGTTGCTTGCTAATAATCCGAGTAACCCATCTAAAAGATTGCGAAAACATAGCAGATGCCAGTAGGATTGAAATTAAAACACATTCAACTCAGAATGCAAATAGTTCTGAGACCGTAAGGCTTCCCTAAAGCTCTGGCAAACATTTGGCTGTATTGATATTTTGGGCACTGATCTGCATGTGAGCTGAATATGAGCAACACAGAAAGGCAGATTTTTACTGAAGAAAAAAAGGCTGCCTATTGCCTTCTGTGCGACTGAAAGACAAGTTATAAAAAGCCTTATGGCACATTTCCTCAGTTTCAGTGAGCGTGCGGAGCCTCCAGCCCCAATTTCCACCCCCGGGGCACTTTGCAGCACAGCACGGCGTGGCAAGGGGTGTTCTCCACCGTCTCAGTCTGCCAAACTCATCCCTTAGAGGACAGAGTCAAAGGCCAGTAGCTGATGTAAACCAGAACAATCCCAATTTCTGCCACCCTTGAAGTAGTACTCTGCCAAAACACACATTGGCTTCTGGTTTTGGGACTGCCAGAGAAACAGTGGAAAATTTTGGTATCTTACTAGTTTTGCTTTTCTTCTTCTCTTCCTCGATTTCATGTAACACATCAATGAAAGACTGGAACGAGTCCAACACTTAATTTTTGAATGGCAGTGCAGAGGTAGCTCCCATTTTTGGTAGTCATAAATGATGTGTGTTAAAAAGTTGTTGGGAGTTGTGTTATAGAACAAACATCTCTGCTATCTAGCGAGAACAGAGAGCATCGGCATATTTTAGTGTCTTGGGTGAACATGTGTACTTCTTCCTGGGTCACAGTCCCTTAAAAACATCTGGGCATCAGACTTGATTCTGATTTCCCTAACATCACAGACTTAGATTAGAAAATGTGCTGAATTTTCATAAAAAGGGTTCATCTAGAAATGTTTATTTTTAAACTGTTAAAAATACTTGGCTTTTAAAATAAAAATAAAGATTAAAACAGGTTAAACCCTCCCAAACTTAATTGAAAAAAATTGAAATTTTGTCATCATTGTAGGAGGGGTTATAGTTTTTGCAAAAATGAAAATGTCATGAAATATTTCAGGTGGTCCAAATACTAGTTTTTGAGACTTACATTAAAAGGCTTGGATTAAAAACAGAATCTGTATGCACTGCTAATTGTCCATGTACTGTGTCTAGTGTAATTTGTGTCAAAAGCCAGTCAAACATCCGGCAACATTACAGTCTTATTGCCTAAATATGTAAGACTAAAGAAGCAGGGAGTTAAATTCTCCTGTCTGTGGCAAGATACTGTTTCTCAGTGCCAAAATCCGCTGACATGGAAAGACAGAGAGGCTTCCATTGCAGCTAATGGCAGTGTACCTATCCTGTGAGTAATTACCAGTCTCCAGTCTTTGGTGTTTCTCTGCTCATGAGACTAATGTTTATTCAGAACAATAAATATAAGGTCTATGACACTTTTAAAGTAATGTTCAGATGTGTCTGTGTAACCATGGATGAGTGGTGCTAGTAGTTTTATGCTTTAGTAAACATATTTGACTCTGTGAATGCTCCAGGGACAGTAGTGGAGTGTGGCAGATGCTGGAGAAGCTGTAATGATTTGCAATTTTGGATGAACTTGTGGTAATAGAGAAAGTAATAACAAGGTAGGGGGATCAGCTTTCACTGGATTAATTTTCTGCTTCATACAGAATATTAATGATTCATTTAGCATTGATCTGTATGGATTCAGAGCACAGATTTGTATCTATAATCTAGGAGATTGGTTAATTTTTATATCCTCATGCTAAGTAAATCTTACTAGTGCTCACAGCTGTCTCTGTGTAGTTAATGACCCTGAATAAATTCCATTATAATTCCTGGATGGTGCAGAGGTTTTTCATGGTAAGGAGCTGAAACTCTGCCTGCCACCAGCCCAGGTGTAAACTACCAGTCTAGCCCCTAGGCCAAGTATCTTCCACAAGGTGTTGAACATTATCTGCTACCAGATACTTCAAATGGGAATTTAATGCATTCAGTCTCCCAGAGACAGGGCTAGCTTTTCCCCAGTCCTATGCAAACCTCATGCACGTGTTTATCTGTACAAGAATCCCTGTCAAAGTCAACATTGCTAATCATATATGTAGTGCTTAGCTTGGTTTTTAAACATTTGCAGGTTCCAGACCTGTGTTTTCAGTTTTGACAAAGTGAGAAAAGTAATTTCTTCCTCTCGTCATCTGATGCTTTTGGAAACTTTGTTCTTCTGACTTGCTAAAAGAAAAAGTACTTTTGCTTGAAGTAATCATTTCATCTGGTCTGAGCATTGATGTACCAAACACAGCGGGCTGGAAGAAATTAATTTTTACTTATTTTCTTTGTTGCAGGTGAACAGGAACATTTTGCAGAGGGCTACTTAATGCACTCTTGAGCTACAAATAAAAGGATTGTTTCTTTATTTGAAATTGTACATACTTAACAATCAGTCACAGTAAAGTAAGGAAATTACTATGGCTTTTGGGAAACAGATTTCTAACCAGTAAGCATAAATCTGATGCTGGTAGAATGGAAGAAAGATCTGTATTTAATCAATTTGATCAAATTTAACCTTTACAGAATTGAGCTTTGCCTGCGTAAGTCATGCATGCACCTGCTGTGCAAAAAGAGGAAATCTTCTGTATCCAGGAGACTACAGCCAGCTAATCAACTTTAACAGTATATTATTTTCCTGTTTTAAAAATTTTTTTCCTATCTAAATCCTAGAGACTGACTAACAAGAACACAGAGTACCTGTGGTGCCTTTTGATTTACAAGATTCTAGGTTCAATCTATGACTCAAATTTATCTTGTTCATAACTATATGAGCAATGTGAAATTTAGAGTAGCTATCACAAAAGTGTAATAGAAGAAGTAGCTGAAATTTTCACTTTAGTGATAGGATTAAAACAAAATAAATATCGAAATGGTGACTGTCAAGTAACAAAAGGAATGATAAACATGTTTCCTTTTGTGTTACAAAAAAATAGTCCTCTTCAGGTGCTAGAACTGTCCTTAGGGCCAGGTTTAGATATCAAATTCATACTGTCTAGCACCTGACTCTACAGCAGGAACTGCTGATGTCAGTGGCACCATCTGTAGAGCAAGAACTTACTCAGTGTGATGAAAGATGTAGAAACTGACTCTCCATAATTTCAAAATGTTTTCCATCTGGAGTCGCTATCATAGGTACTTTAGTGGAAGATTGTGCCTGTTTTTCCTATCTGAAATGGGAAATCTTCAAATCTTGAGTTACAGTGCAGATAGACTGGGGTAGCAGTTCCATAATGGCTATTAAAGTCATGCATAGTGCATAAAATACTGACTTATATCAACAGCATCCTCTTACTATACCCAGAAACCATGAATTTCTAGAACAAGCCAAATAAGAAGCTCAAAAGTAGACAGAGCTAATCCCCTCTTTTAATGAAATGCTAAAGTTAAATACTGTGTTCTTTGTTTTTCGGAATAATTTAAGTGAAAATGCATACCAATCCTTAAATGATATTGAGGACAACATAGGAAAAGGAGACTAAATTTTCATCTAGGATTTCTTAAAATGAAAAAATTGTTTAGGCAGCTCCAAGTTACACAGGTAACCTGGCTAGTATGGATAACCACAGGTGGTGAGTCAGCAAGTAACTTTAGGAAGCATGGATAAGTTCATTTTACCTTGGGATTACACAGAGGAGGGAGAGTAACTCTTGTAATAACATATCCAGTGAATCTCACTGGAGAATTCCCTTTCACTCTTTCGGCTGTTTTTTCTGGCTGTGTAAACAGATCTCCTTTTCAGTTGTTCCTCATGGAACAGCCTCCAAGCAATTAAATGAAAGCTCCCTCATTTACTGTTTCCTAATTCACCCAAGTATCAGTATTTTTCATGTCATGTTCATGTCCTCCACTGGCTCTTGAACATAACCTGTAATGCTTTATAAAAAAAGTGGATAAATTCCTCTATTTCATGTATCTAACTGGGTAAATGATGCATTGACTAGATAAAAGTGGGATTCTGATTTATCACCCCTTTACTTGAGTTTACCTTTAAATTCCCTGCTGCAGTTATTGACTCCATACCCCTGCTTGGGAGATTCCAAGCCATACAGAAGAAAAAAGAGAAAAAAACAGCATAACAGGCCTTTGTTTGACTTAGATGAATTTGTCACTCTTTTAGTAAAAGTCAGAACCCAAAGACTTCGATGTGTGAACACATTATGAACTGTTTCTCCTGCGCTTTTCATGTTACTAGGACTGCAAACGACACATTAAATAATGGAGCTCCTCTGATATTCCAGAAGCAAGTGCCAACAGTATCTTACAGAAAAATCTGTTCTCATAGGTTTTCAAAGAAAATAACCTGATCCAGATACACATCCAAACTCTGAGTACTTACTCAGAATAAAACAATGCTTCCTTGGTTCATCTCATGAGTCTCTACTCTGTTTAAACCAGTGTGAGTCATTAGAAGTTCAATATTAAAGCAAACCAGAATTAACTTGAGACAGTTAGTTTTTCTTCTTGGGGACTTTTCTGTCTAAAAACTCCTAAAAAATGCTTTAGAAGGCTTTGGAGTCCGTATATGAAAGATATACATACGAATACCAGGATTTGTGTATGAACCAGTTTGGGGGTTTGGTTTTGCATGGCAAGTGCTTTCTCCCCTCTTCTCCCCCAGCTTTTTCACTGTGAGAATATAAATATTCAGAAAATAATAGGTGCTCAACGAGGTTTTTCAGGGCACTTTTTTTTTTTTTTTTTTTTACCATGGGAAACCAGTCACAATGCTTGGGTTTGTTTTGTGTTTTTTTTTTTTCTTTTTCTTTTTCTTTTTCTTTTCTTTTTCCTTACAAATAGAACCAGTCTTAAAGCCACTGCTTGCCATGAATAAATCAAAGAAAATAAGAAAACTCCTCTGGGCCTACAGCATCCTACCGTATCTAATTTCCTTAATGCCAATATAGATATATCATTACTGTATTGTATATCATTAATACTCTTGGCAGAAGGTAACAAGAGCTATGGGTAAGCAATAGAACAATGAGTTATACTGACAGTCTGATCTAATTGCCATCAAAGCCAGGGAGTGAAGAAGCGATTTACAGACTGTGTGGAAAAGTAGGGCTGCCGTATCTGAAGACAATGTCTTTGAAGGCGGAAAAAGTTTGTCAGTGAAGTCTCACTGAAATGAAAGATCCATAGAGCTCTTATTTTTGCTTCAATTATAAACTATAGTAAAGATGAATCAAGAATGCCATACTGCCTCCTCCATGAGGTTTTTTTTTAGATTCCTCATTTTCTTTCGTAGACAAAGTTGCTGATAGTCACAGTAAAGCAAAGGTATTTCCTAATGATTAAATTTTTTTAGTGTTTGGAGTCAGCGAGCACGCTGTACAACAACGTGTGATCATTGTGCAACAGTTGGAACATGTCTTGCTGTTGCTGTGTCTTTGTCACGACTGGCAGCAAAATGACTGTGTTGGCAAAACCAGCTCACAGCTGTGAGTTGTGATATTGGGGGGGGACGACTTGCCGAAAACTACAGCTTGTTTAACTCTCCATCAGGATATTTCTCCATTAAAATTCTGTCTTTCATAAACGCAGCATTTTTAATAGGACAATTTTGATCTGTACTTGGACTTTTACTGCGAGTGTGCAAGCTCACAGGAGCTGGGCAGAGGAACCCATAGCCCCCTCCAGCCTGTTCCTGGGAAGCCCAGCCCAGAGTTCCTAGTGTGATTATAGCTCCCTTACCTTCCAGTTTGGTGATCTAGTCGAATCACCTGTATATCCCATGATCTTATGTTGTTTAGAACAAAACATCAGTATTTCAGAGGTTTCCACAGTATTCCATTAGTTTCAGATTTTTGACGTTGCATTTTTAATCTATCTTCCAATTAAAGCAAAAGTTGTAGTGCCCACTTGAATAGGAATTCTGGGTGTAAACCAGATCAGCTACAGAGGTGGTACTATCACTGATATACACTATCGAGAAGAGTGAGATGTTTGCCATTCACTGTGCTAATTAAAGCTTTTTCATTCATGCATGGTAGATTCAGCATTATTGCTATCCTTGCTTGGCACTGTACTAAAGACTGTGTTATTGCCGATCAGATGACTGATTTACAGTTCATAAAATAATTTATAAAACAGTTAAGATCTCTTGAACCTGAAGCCTGACTTTAGAAATGACTTTTATTTAACTAGAAAAGCTGGGTACTTTTGCGGTGGAAAAATTCTGAAATCCTTACCAAGTTTAATTATAAAACGACATGTTTTTTCTCATTTAGCTGTCCTACAAGAGTATTTTGGTGCTCTATATGACTATTGTAAGAAATGATAGCAATAGCATGATAAAATTCACAAGATTGGTTTGAGTAAATTTTTAGGCCACACATGGTATTGCAGAAATGATAGAATGCTAAGCAGACAAAATAAGTTAAAGCATCAGCTAATGGATGACTGCATACATCTGTATACATTTTCGATGTCATTTTGGGTACACAGCAACTTGTGCAACAAGCAGATCAAGGCATTTGCAGCAGCATTTTTTGAAAAGACAATTCACTGGAAGAATTTGACAATGTAATTTTTAATTATGTTTTATCAGTGTCAGTTTGCACTTCAATTTTGAAAATATTATTTATTAATTTGGTATAATTATTACATACAGTTAACCAGCTTTACTTTGAAATGAAAATCAAAAATTTCTATTTGGATTATGTTTTTAAAAGATTTTTTTTTTCCCAACATAGATTCTTTCTTCTTCTTTTCGCTCTGATGAGGTAAAAAGCTCATTTCTTTCCAAATGAATATATAATGATGCTAGTACTAAAACAGTTAACTGGATAGCTGATATTTACAAAAATCTTCAAATGTAATGACTTAAAGTTCTTTGTTGAATATTCATTAAATATCCTTTTCTCATAGGGCTTATAAATTCTCTGAAATGCAATACATACACACTTTAAAATTTGACAGAAAATACTCATATTTCTAAGATAAAGGGTTTTTTCTTCTTTAAGCACTCTCTCAAATCATACATAATCAGGAACATTGGCAACACTGCTGCTCAGAGAAGGACAGAGTGAACATCAAGAAATCCAAATGAATTCAATCCCATTAAATGTAATGGTGTGGTAAATCTCACTATACCATCTGCTGTAGAAGGCTGAGACACTATTGGAATTCCACATCTTATTTACATAGCAGATAAGAATGTGTTGGGAGATTTATATGGTGAATGAATACCCAGAGACAAAACTAAGTTTCTAGTCTGTTCACATCTGGGGAACATCTACATCTGCAGAGCATTATACAAAAACTACTGTAAGTTAGCCTTTCTGTGAAAGACCCTGCCACTTCATTCCAACAATACCCATTAAAAAAAAAAAAACCACCCCAAACCAGTGAAAAGGTTCCTGGAAATGCTGGTGGGAGCTGAGCTACTTCATCAAAAGAAAACATAACCTCCCCTAAATTAGTACATATTTCCGAAGGAATTAGCTTCGAACATCATAGCAGATAGGTTGTTTCATATTTAAAACATCTGTGCTGTAAGTTCAGAAATCACCCTGTGGCAAAACATTAAGGAAAATACGCCACAGATTTATTTTTTCCCTCTCTTGTACATTTAGATTGACACTCTCCATTTTAACTAGATTCCTAAATTCCATTTACTTAATATTGAAATAGAGCTGAGTTCAGCCCAGTTTTAAACCAGATGATATCACAGTTGTATCTTGCACAATATATGAACTACAGAGGAACAAAACACTGCACAATAGCTTCCACCTAATATGCTCCTCTTTATCATTATATTTAATAAATCTTGAGCTTCCTTGGGAATGGCATGTCCTTTGTGCACATTGATTGTAAAACCCGTCACTTGTCAATTCAGTTAAACATTAAAGTTCTAATACATCAAAAGTGCATAGGGGAGCTGACCTGGGCTAAGAAAACATTTTATGCAGGAATATTAATAGAGGAGTTCTGCAGCTGCCTCATGTACTTCAGATTGGAAACCTCTGAACCAAAGCCAATTGACAGTAACATATTTGGAAAGGAAGATGCTTTTAAATTACCTCCTTTCCATTTAATCAGACAAGCAACCTCTGAATCCCAAGCCGTAGGTGAATGTTTAAGAGAACATTCTTTATATAGTTAGCTGAACCATGCCCAAGAGCACCCACTGACAGCTTTCCTATTACCAGAAGGACAATGAATCATATGAACTTTGCTGACACACATGCTATAATAATTGTTACATTTTCTTTTAGAATATATCCTTGGGCTCACTTTTGGCCTCACCTTAAAGGTGACAGCTTGTAAGCTACATAACCTAGTCTGCCACTAAATCATCAATAACAGTTCATAAAATATCCTGTAATAATTTAGCAGTGCATTGGTACTGATCCTAATGGAATTAGACATCAGCAGTTATGCTATTTCCTCCACGGATTCTGGATACTTCTATTGAACATTTGTTAAAACAGTTGTTCATCTACAGTGTACATATTCCTGCCAAGCCTCATAGAAATATTTCTATTCACTATTTTTTAATGTCAATTCTCAGTAGAAGTTAGTCTTTTCTGTTTGGAACTCACTCTAGTGCTATATAGATGTCTTTGTTTCATAAAGCAGACATAGTTATGCACATTAAAAGAGACACATTTGCATTCCCTTCAGGTTAATGGCCAAATTTTCACAACAGCTTTCCAAGTAGGAACACCGAAACAAGAAAAAGTTCTGTATTTTTCTATATCACAGCTCTGTTAATTTTTTTGTTTGAAAGCATACCTTAGGCAATCTGCATTCATATCCACTTTATTTTTCTCCACTGAATGCTCTAAAATAGATTTCTGGGATTTTGGATGCTAACACAATACTAATATTAGTGATTGTTATTAATGATATATGTATAGTTACAGTTGAACAGCTTCTGTTCCAAAAAAATTCTTATTGAAACAATATGGTCATTACTTTTCCCTTAATCGTGGTAAACATTTATCAGTAGAACTGGTGACAATGATTTTATCAGAGTAGAGATTTACAATAGATTTTAACCAGTGTTTGGCAACTGTGGCCCTTTTTGTTGTGGATTCTGTTCCACTTTTTTTCAGTTTGGCAGAGCCTCAGTGGGGATGGTGGTTGGTAGCATTGCCTGCAGAAACCCCCACGTCCCTGCTGAATCTGGCACATCGAGGTGGGAATGTCTTTGCCACTCCTTGCAGGCTGTGGCCTCCAAGGTGGGGAGTGCCCTGAGCCCACCCTGCCTGGCTTATCCAGGTGTTCCTGAGGAACGTCAGATGCCACACGGGCAGCTGCTGGGATGACAGCCCTCTCAGGGTATGAATGACTGTCACCAAAGCTAGCAAAGGACATGGAAGTTGACTAATCAGTTAGATGTAGTTGGCTGAGTTAAAGGCTTGCCAGAGTACTTAACCTGCATGATTTTTTGCACCTGGTTTAACCAGTGAAGTTCTAACCCATTTAGCGGGGCTACTTGTGCAGTCAACGAGGTCCTCCAGAGCTGGAACAACTCTCTCAGTTCCTGTGGTTCTACATCGAAGACTTCTGTGATTAGGTCTAAATATGGTTAACATTAAATCTCTTATCTACATTAAGAAATACTGGGATTTATTTAATAAAATAATTGCAGTTAAAGCCAGCAGTATTGTCAGATACCAGTTCTATGAAAAAATGTTGGATTTTTGTACTGGGTGGATTATCCTGTGAAATTAATTTTCACATAATTTTATGAATTCTCTTTAATTCTCCTTAAAGTAACCTATATTTTGCTATAAAGAAAATGACAATAGAAAGCACGAGCTATGACTTCTTTGTTTGATCCCCTTCTGTCCCATTTATATCTTTCAAAGACAGTATCATTTCTAAGTCTGCCCAATAAAGAAAAGGCTATGGCTTACCAAACAGTGTGACTCTTGACTTTCTTCAAGGACTCTGTAAATACCATGTATGGAACTGCAGATGTGCGTGGATATAAACAAAGATTAGAATATGATCCCTTCCAGTCACTGTGAGGCTTGACACCTTCACAGTTTCAGCTTGAGAAAATATGTTTTCTTTTTCTCCTCCTTCTCCCCAGAAGGTCTTCCAAGGAAGATCGCCCCATGTCTTTCTTGATCTCTCTAAACCTCAGATTTCCACAAAAGCTTCAGTATTCATCAGTGTTTTACCAGACATTCAGGAGTTTTTCATTTCCTGAGCCTACACCCTGCATGCTCAGAGAACTTTTCCAGATTGTGTGTGCCTAAGCTCTCACAGCAACAGCAAACACCTAGTTTCCTCTGTTCCTTGTCACCAGGCCCATTACCTTCAACTCTCTGATCTGTCATTTTCTCTTCCCCATACTCTGTCTTTTCTCTTGTGTGTCCATCTTGTCTTCATCTTTCTTTTCTTTCGTACCAATCTGCTTCAGATCTAATTTCACATTTCTTCACCTTTCTCCTTCAGATAACTTACTGTATCTCATGTATGAATAATACACATATAAATAAATACGTGTAAAGGCATGTATGAATAAATAGGCATCATGGTAACTGCAAGACTTGACTGTGACCTCTTTTTTCTAACCCTTTCTATTGGCTTTTTTTGCTTATGATTTCTGCTTATGCTATTTCATGCTAATATCTTGTCCTCTTCATTATCTGAGGGCATGAAACACATGATCTATTTGGCAATTCTATTCAAATAAAAATGGAAGAATCCCATGCAAATGCAGTTCTTGTATTCACCTGAGCTACTTTTATTTGCTTAGCCAAAATGAAGAGAAATGGTTGAGTTGTCTTCTCTAGAGAACATGTTAAGTCCTAATGAGCATTATGCAACTGGGAAATACAGGAGTCATAAAGCCTCTCCAAGACACAATTCCTTCTATTATTCCCACTGAAGGGGTGTATCACTGCCATTATGAGCAAGGGTTGCAAAGACCACTTAAGCATTATATAGTTTTCTGCTTTATTTCCAAGACATGAATTTTTGTCTCTCTCTCTCTTTTTAAAAGTAAGAATGTCAATCCATTTCACACAATCTTATCTTTTTCAGTCTACAGAATGATACCTACAATAAATACAGTTATCTTTTTGATAGAGGTTATTTTGAACTCTTGATCGCAGGTTGAATATTTCAATGTGTTGAGATAATATCTGGTATCTCTCTATTTCACATATTTTGTGATATTTTGATAACATCCCACTTATGCAATTGCAAGTCTTTCTCAAACATCAATAAATGTTTGTTTTGCAGGAGGAAAACTGGCTTTGTAGCTTTTGGTTCCTCTCATACAAACTGTTGAAAAAATTGGACTATGTAACTTATCATTCAAAGACAACCAGAACTATTTCATTTGCAAAGATTCAATGTCCAAGAGGTCTGAAAATATCAAATGACTTTTCTGGCAACTAAGGCAATATTCATTAAACGTGTGCTTTAATTTACTTCATGACACTTCAGCTGCTGGTATAAGGCAGTAGCTGAGCACACAATATTTAAGAAGTCCAACACAATCATAGAAGTAGCACATGGAGTACAACTGAGTACACTAAAGAGTCTGTGTAAAGACCTTACTGTAAGAGAGGAAGAGAAGCAGACAAACAACAACAAACTATGCTTATTCAGTCATGATATGTACTTTCTATATCTTTCTTTTTTATCCTAATTTAGTTTGCAACTAACTCTGTACTGCTTTTGCCAAATGAATTATCACACTTTTATTTTAGCTGCCCATTACAACAAAGACCTTAACTGTTGGCTGACTTCTGGCTAATCACTATAGAAACTACACTCTAATGAAAATTATTTTGTATCTGTACAGTCAGGAAATAATGGTGGAAAAATTACAAAAAGTTCTTTGATAAGACTGTGTGCAAAGCAGTGAACCATAACTCAAACCTAGAGTGAACTGGAATCCATTATGGGTTCAAGCTGTATTCATTCATACATTTTATTTATCATCTTTATACTACTACTATCCTCCTCTACATGTGAACTTGTACTTTTTGCTTTAGGTCAGCTTGAGAATGGCCTGTTTTTATGCTTGTTCCCACCCATCCGGAGTCATGGAAATAACAGAGAAGATGCTATTTTCTCTCTTTGTGGTTGCAAAAATATGTTGTTGTAGAATCTTACTCTTTCAGAGTTACCCTTTCAGAATGAAAGGAGGTTGGGTGGCCAACTGTGGGTGGTGTAGGTGGCCATAGACTGTTGCTGAAGCACAGGCTCAAGACCATGAGCATTTATAGCTCCATCCACCCCATATATGTGGTTGGCTATTTTTCGAAGAGAAAAGTAGTGTCATAGTTTTTGTAAGACAGACTGAATACTCTGAAGTGTTCCACAGCTATTCCAATTGCTAAATGTGGCTATAAATGCCTGCCAGTCAAGACACTGTCAGACCATGTAACAACCAATAATCCTATCCCGCTCTGGAATATTTTCAGCTTGAAAAACTTTTTTTTTAAATAGAAAACATAAATTCTCCAAAGCTGATGCTGAGCATAATCTTGCTTCTGAAAAAAAACAAAAGATACTTTCTCTTAAAGAATAGAAGTGGGCTACTCTTGTCCTCTTTACAGTCTCTACATCCCAGTGAGGGTGGTGATACTGGCTCAGAAATACCAGTGTAGAGTGATATAAAAATGTGTTCCACCACATGGAATATTTTTCTTTAGTTATTGTTCCACAGAGTTTCAAATGTTTTATATGCCTATGAAAAATAGAATGCCCTATTCTATCTAGCCAAGAAGTACAAAACTCCATCTTATTGACTGAGAGATGTCAGCAGTAAGCATACAAATACTTGTTCACACGCACCGTGTTTTTCCTATGCAATTCTGACATTAACTACCCTGGGAAAAATCCTAGGGTATTCCTAGTGAAATGGCACAAAATAAATCTAATTTTCAATGGAAGCTTAGATCTCTCCAGAGCCCTTTTTTCATCCTGAGGTTTTAGCCATGCAGGATGGAGGCCATTAAACAGAAGAGCAGTGAAACAATATTGCAGAACAGTGCACATTTACTCATTAATGAGAAGTTCTGATATAAAACTGGACATTTCTTGCAGGGTGGAATCTTTTCATTCTTGGTTTTGGTGATGGGGAAGACAGCAGAAAGGGAGGAGGGGGAATCCTTTAATTGTTAGTGCAGGTTTTAAACTGACAAGCCTCAAAGGCAGAATACTGACTCTTTGATCTTAAAAGGGTTGTAAAAAGATGGTCTCACTTGTGTTTATTCAAATATTTGCAGGTAAATGCTGATAATCTAAACTGAGTCAAAGCTGCAGAATTTAGCATAAGTAATTTGCATATCAAGAGCCTCAAAATAAATACCAATTCAGAGATCTTAAATGTTGTCAAAAACTAATCATGACTTGAAATTAACTTGGGGCTTGCCTACGCATGGAAATCTGTGCTCAGGAAACTAAAGCATTCATTGGCAACCAATAGTCTAACAGATGTGCTTAATCCCCACTAAGAGGGCTTTGTGGTAGCTGTAGGTATCTGCAGTCACATACCTGGTGGTTTGGGGCATATCAAGAGCAAAAGGGCAACCTGGCAGGGCAGAGAAGAGCTGACTGATACGCTGTGCATCCTCCCCACCAGACGTTATCCACTGGAGATATCCTTTGGAGACAATCTGTAGCTGATTCTAGTTAATAGCTGAGAGAACTGCTTCTAGTGAGTGCTCTTGTAGATGACTTGCATTTCGCTGTTTCTGGGCAGAGTTGTTAATTCTGGAACTACCGGATTCTTTACAAGTTTTTTTACTATATGTAATTATTCGTATTTCAAGTAAAAGTATCACAGTTTCTAAATTACTTGATTGTCTTAAAAATCTATTTTTAGCACCTGATTCCTGCTACTTATTTTACAGCTAATGACTTCTTGGCAGAATTTTGTGCCTGTTACTTGGCTGAAGGAATGTACATCCTATATGAGCACTGAGCAACCCATTTAGAAGTACAGATCTTTCATACTCCCTTTCCAAAAGTCAACAAAAATTGTCTCTATGTTGGAAGTCTTCTACATGCACAAATGCTGCAACTGATGAAATGAGATAGTAATAAGTAGCACTCATCAATTCAGATCACCCGTACTGCCCAACTTAATAACATAAGATAAAAGTTTCAGCCTCTTGATTCCCTTAGGGTAGTTTTTACGGCGTCAACGTGTATAAAACAGACTCGGAAATAATTTCAATTTCTGCAAAAATTTGCGAACTGCTTCCTTTGGTCTGACCTGGTATCTCACTATGTGGGAAGAGTAGCTGATTACAATGTTACAGAGTTAGGTCAGCACTTCAGTCCTTCTCCTTCTGTACATTCCTGTGCATTGCCAATTGGCATCTTACACAGACAGCAGAGGTCTGTATGACTAAGACCAATTCTGGGCATTAGGAATATTACCTGTGACAGACTCACACGTAAGGAAAAATTAGCAGCAAGCAGCTGCTGGCTTTTTCAGCTAGTAATTGCTTACTCAATTCCCTCTTCAGGTGTTTGTCATGTACAAGATCTTTCTATTTTGATTGACCCAGAGTGGCATGCCCAAAGTTTGAGCTGGTGACATTACAGGTTATTCTTCAGGGAATAAAAGTGGTATGTTACCAATCAATACAGCAACTTAGTAAATCATAGACAGTGAGTGTAGGTTTCAGTTCTCCGTCTCCATGAAAAGTGAATGAGTGTCTACTGGATCCAGCTGTGGGTCTTGCGCTTGGATTTTCATAGGAAATTAGGCATTGCATAATAAATTACCTATCTTTTTAAAGACATAAGTCTTAAGAAGCATAACTGGAGTTCCTCTTTTTAGATCTAATGTCCTGAGTTAAAGTTTGCTGTTCATATAGTCAAGTTTGGCCATAATTTTATTTGAAACTATTTAGAATAAGAAGAGTTTTGAGTAATAAGTAGGCTCTTTTTATTTCAATAATTAAAAAAAAATGTTGGACAGATTAGGAAAGCAATTTTTGAGTTTGTGGAAATTCTGATTATTTTCTTCATTGGAAGGGAAGACTAAAATCCTTCCTTTCTCTGGAAGGAAGGTCTGCCATCACTGGGGAGAAGCTGGAGTGCTAACAGAAGCATTCAGCACCTACCTAACACCAGCCCTGCCCTCTGATGATAGTACTAAATTCTGACATTCAGAAAAACTTCTCTGCTGGTGTTGCCATAGTTCCCTGAGCTTAGCACCTGCAATCCAGCTGCCTCCCCACTGCGATGAGTCATTGACATTTCAACACTCTACTTCGTCCACCTTATTGACTCTCCAACTTCCTGCCTTATTGCTTTATTCTCTGGTTATCTGCATGCTTTTCCCCATCCCATTCCACCCATCTTTTATTAGTCAGATGTCCACAGCTCATCTGAGGCTGAACTTTTCATTTGCCTTATAGGATGTCTTACTATAGCTTTTCTACTGCTCTCCCCACATCTCTTTTCTTCCTTCCCAACTCCTATCCACAGAACACACTTAGAGTGGTTTGAGTATCTGGATGTTACCCCAAGTTATTATTCTTGTAAAACGGAATAATAACTAACCAACAAACAATCACACCTGGTGATTAACAACAGTTAGTATAAGCCTGTTGGTGTCTGAGCATGGGTCTAATTGGTCTAATCTTGCTGGTTTTTGAGTTACTCAAGCCTTTATTTTTAATAAAGATGTTCTTAATTTTGAAATTTAAGTATACACACTATAGTTTTTCACCAACAAATGAGTGCAGTTCTCAAGTTCAGCTACTTTGTGTGCAGTTGGCCACTGTGTACAAAAAAGACTTTAGAAGTTGTTTTTTCTTAATTTGTGCCTTTTTTTTTTTTTTTAAATACACTTCTGCATATCTGGTCATCTAGTTGCATTTTTTGAAGTTTTTGAGAATGCAAACTGAGCATTTTCTGCTTGCAAAACCTAAAGCACACTTTCAAAGATTAGGTTAAAGCTGACCAAAACTTTCACACTATCACTCCAGGTTTTTTTACACAATAGGATGTTAGGAGCTAAAGAGAAAAGTAGAATTAGTTTGGTGTATAATTTAAGTAAGGTCAGATTCTGGGTAGAAGTGTCTGCATGGTAGTAGAAAGGCTATTAAATATCACATGGGCTTCGATTATATCACTGAGAGTCATTAGTTACAGTGCAGTAGCTTGTTTAGTTTCTTGCTAATAAGGAATTGTAGGCTTAATACATGCCTCTAGAAGAATATGGTCTTTTGACAGATTTATTTTACATATCATAGCACTGTACGTTTTATTTCAGCTGCAGTCAGTTCCTCTATTGCACCAAACTCCTTCTCTGAAATGCCAAAAATCTTAATTTCTGATACATTAAGAATTCTGAAGGCCTCAAGAAATTCTGCTCATGAGTCTTAATGACACTTCTTGGACTAAATACAAATGTGGGAAGAATATGAACAGCCAATTGCTGGCTGTTCAGTCTCACTAAATATAAGTGGATTTATAGTGTTCTGGACCTCAGAAGATTTAGTCCCATGTACTAAGTCTTGGGGGATTTCAACAACAAAATCTTGAGCTTTTGATCCTGCTAGTATATGATTATCTTAAATACATGAGTAATTCAACTGACTTATCTGGGACTACTCAAGTCCCCAAAGCTGATAGTATAGTTGTAGGATCAGAGCCTTAACATGGGGGAGAAATATTTCTGTGGGGATTTCTTATTTCAGTTCAGGAGCATTGTAATTATCATAGAATCATATCATAGGATCATAGAATGATTTGGTTGAAAGGGACCTTAAAGATTATCTAGCTCCAACCTCCTGCCTTGGGCAGGAATACCTTCCACCAGACCAGGTTGTTCAAAGCCCCATCCAGCCTGGCCTTGGATGCTTCCAGGGATGGGGCAGCCACAACATCCAGTGCCTTGCCACCCTCACAGTGAAGAATTTCTTCCTAATATCTAACCTAAATCTTCCCTCTTCCAGTTTAAAGCCGTTGCCCCTTTTCCTATCACTACAGGCCCTTGTAAAAAGTCCCTCCCCAGCTTTCTTGTAGGCCCCTTTAGGTACTGGAAGGCTGCTGTAAGGTCTCCCCAGAGCCTTCTCTTCTCTTCAGTTGGGCTGAACAAGCCCAACTCTCTCAGCCTGTCTTCATAGGTTCCATTGGGTATATTTTACATTTTCTTTCATAAGGATGAGTTGTGATAAACCATTTTCTCTCTTTTTTCCGTAACAGTTTTTGTAACATGACTTCCAAATTTTAATGTCTAATATGACCTTTGAAAAGCTATAAACTTTTAGCAGACTTTAAACCTAAAGTGAGTGAATAAGTTGCCAGGGATTCTGTGGTTTGATCCCAGGAAATCCTGATTAATAACCTTTAGTTTTTTTTAGACCACCCTGAATACATTAAGAAAAACAGTTGACTCATTTTATGACCATTTAGATTGTAATTCAGCCTACTAAATTTATAACAAATTTAAAAAAAACCCACTAAATGAAGACATTAGAATTTATATTTCTTCATGTAAGACCATATGCTGAACACACTTATTGCTCCATTTAGTTCAGTCTTGTAAATGTATAATTTTGTATATTTGCTAACCACATAAAATCTATTTTTAATATAAAAAGAGCCTAATCCAAAACTAGTGTCATTACTGTGAAAGTAATTGTATTCATGATATTCCTATTGATTTTCATTGGTCAGGACTTGCACATTTAAAAGTGAAACTAATTTGCACATGTGTTTTAGGAACCTTCCCAATAACATTTTTAGTAGGAAGTGGAAAATATAAAATAATTTTGCAAGAAAATTTGCCAGATATCTTTTTTTCTCTTTATTTAATGTGTAGTTTATATAAACAGTATTTTAAGAACACGGTAGTTACATTTTTAAGAACATGGTAGTTGCATTTTATTCTTTTTTAGTTGTAATATCAATTAAATGAAAGGTGGTGTACTTACTGTTGCTCTAAATCTTGACATTACTGGTCAAGGTCAAGGCATAGAGCTAAATTGGGTCATTTTGTTTTAATAAATTGGGGATCTTTGGTGCTGATCACCTCACAGGAACTTAATACTTCCATAGACTGGATTTCCGGAAACTTGAATGGGTGTTGATCCTGGCATGGGTCTGAACGAAGGTGGTAAAACATGGCCTATGGTATGAAATTGCTGTATAAAAAGGTTTTGCCTATATACAGGATGTTTTCTTGTACATGTCCTGTGTTCATGTGCACATACAGGAAGGATGGATGTTTTTCTTATTAAAAATGGGATTCTTTTGGTCATAGTATTTGCAATAATAATATAGATGCAAAAGAAAAGAAACAATCTTCTACAATGCTATTGTAGAAGGCTGATTGTTGAAAAAATAATTTGCATATTGTACAAAATTTAACAAATCCCATTGAGTAAAAAAGTAAACAAAACATATCTATAGAAACCTCTGATAGTTAAGTAGCAATAAATAGTATATATTTGCATTGTCTTTGCAATATGCTTGGATCTGCTTTTTCTTTTCAAGAAGAAATGAATTATTTTCCACATAATGAAAACTGAGTTTACTATTTCTAAAATGTTCTTAACATAGAAAAATGAACTATATTTTAATATTAATGCTTAGCACAGCATTTAAGACATCACCATCCCCCCTCAAGCTTTCTACTCTTAAATAAAAAAAGGAAAAATCCCATTGTTTTCCTAGGTTCACTTTGCTTCTAGTGATTGATGTAGAATTTTACTGCCATCCAATGGCAAGGACCTATTATAGCCTAAGTAAATGTCTAATGCTTTTTGATCAAATTGCAGTCTAGGGAATTTAACTTATGTAGTACACTTAGAACTTACATCAATACATCTCTGTTCGTTACACAGTGAGAAAGAAATATGACTACAGTTTCAATTTATTCTGTGTTTCCTAATTCAATTTAACTCTGAATTACTAATATTGTGGTACATAATTACCTAAATGAATAAATCAACCTAAGCTACTCACTAAAAAGAACATTAGCGTATAATATTAATTTTTGCATGTACCTTGTCATGTTAGTTTAAAAGATTCCTTTCTCTACAATTAAGAGCGTTTTCCTAGTTGGTGGAACATCCTTTTGCTAAAATACTCCATTTTACTTATCATGTCGGGAGACTTTACAGTCGTTATTGTACACCGAAGAATTGTTTTATGACTCTCAAATGTGTTAAATGTTTCTTTTGTGCATTTTTTTTTCTTTTTACTCACACACACACAAACCTCTAAGACAGAAAGATAACTGCTTAAAACTATAATCTGAAATATATGGATTTTGGTATACTTATCCTCTATGCTTTCCAGATTCAGCCTCAACTGGCAGTCCAACCTAACAGTCATTTTTTAGGGTTCTAAGAAGCAATTTAGCATTAATATACTTCATTTTTTCCCAAGTATTTATTTTAGAGAGGAAACAATATGAATACATCTAAAGGAAGTAAGTTCAGATCATGGGCAAGAGTGTAAAGCCAAGCCTTCATCTCGTACTACTAACAAAAAATTACAATAATTAGTGGCTGTTACAGGAAAAAAAACAACCTACCAGGATGGAGGAAAATGTGAGTTTAGAATAAAAGAGAAAAACTAAATAACACAGAAAAAGAATATTTCTATTTCTATCCATTATTATATTGTTTCATTCTAGCTGGAAGACTCCTCATGTACTACTACTTCATTAGGATTGCCCTCCATTGCATGTTAAAACCAACATACACACTTCCAGTGACACAAAAGAGACCTAACCCATGTCCCAGTCATGCATTCCTGTCTCCTTGCACCGATGGCTACTTGTCCCACATATATATTTCAGTTCAAACATTTGTAAAACTTTTTTGGCTTCTCACAAAGATGCAAGCAGTGGATATCTACTTTAAGCATCACAACATTTAGGAACACTTTCTTAAATGTTCTGTTGATCTCTTTTTTAATTTCAATTCTTTTTAACAACAACTCTTTGTCCCCAATCTTTGACTATTACTATAGCTATATAGAAAGAATGATCTTTGATTAAATTACATCATTAGCCTGGAGCACTCTACAGTATGTAAGATTATTGGAGACAAAGCAAGAAACAGAATTTAGAACAAAGTCTCAGAAGACTCGAACATATGCTTTATGTGTCCGTGCCTTAGACAAATCATACACTTATGAAAACAATTACAAAATTAAAACTTTCCTTCTATAACTGAAATACATTAATGTTAATTAGCACAAAGTCTTTGGGGTGCATGTGCAGAGAAAATAGTGCCATGCTTAAAAATATCAATATTAAAATTGGTATGCTATTTGCTACTTCAGTGCTTCATTATTAAAAGGATGGGTGTAATAGAAAAGTACAAAGAGAAAATGAGGTTCATGGGAAGTAAGTTATTTGTATTATTGTATTTATTCTGTAATTAATATTAGGACACTACAACTACACTTGGGAAATACAGCTCACCCTTCTAGGTGTTGCTATATTAGTAATTGATTGGAAAATGAGTGAAAAATTTCTCTACACTTTTGAATTTGAGAATTAAAGTTTCATGCAAAGTTGATGTTCATAAACTTTGTAACTGGTAGAAAATAGAGGTAGATTGTCATGATATCATGACATACAGATATGTTTCATTTTTCCTTCCCAGAATTTAGATTGTCAAAGAGCACCAATCTCAGAAGAGCAGTGTACGTGAGTACAGCACCTGTGTTCTTCCTAGGGAATATCCGTTTATTGTTAGCTAAGTTGCTAATTCATTTTCTAAAATGTTCTCATTGCTATAGTTCTCAATGTTTTTGCAGTATATGCTTATGCAAATTCATTGAGTGAAATCAGTTTTAAATTAATTTGTGCAAAAAGCTACACTTTAACTTCAATTCTAATACGCCAAGTTACGCAGGTAGTTTCTCATATTCCTCAAAATTCACTTAATCAGTTTCTATAAATGTATGGAAGGAAAAATTTAATTTCAACCAATTCTTGTTTCATGTTTTGAATAATAGGTGGGTGTCATCTTTTTTTGATTCTTTGTGCTTTGAAGCAACGGCCTCCGTGACAGCTAAAAAAGCTGCCCTGGCTTAATAGCCCTCGCTTTCTAAGACATGAGATAAAATGCTCTCTGCTTGGGTCTCCATGAGTTCAGCTCACCACAGCACAGGGGCAGGCTTCAGGAAATGGAGACTTCTCCTCTGCATCTGCACACAGATGTGTGTGTGTGGGGAGATATCTGATAGTGGTGGGCACCGCAGGTTACAGGCATAGCACAAAGAGGGAGCCTGGGAGTCAGGTGAGGTGTACTTGGGTGGATTTGGGGCTATATCATCACTCCAGCGTTCCTGCCAACAGAAGTAGAGTGGGTAAGGTGGAGAATACAGTATGCAGCATTTGTAACAGGCTATAGTTGCCTCTACTCAGCTATTTCCCCCACTGCAGGGAATATCATCAGTCTATCCATCCATGACTTCTTTTGTCCAAGAGGGGTGGAGAGCCTGTGTGGTGACACGAGGCAGCACACGTGGCCCTGCCACCAGCAAGAGGGAGCACCCAGCCACCAGCCTCGTCCCGGGAGAACTTTCTGCTCATCACCTCCCTCCTTTCACTCTCCCCACATGTTAATGCATATTCAAACAGCGCATCAAAATAACCAGAAGGCAAAGCACCACCAAATCACCAGCCCTCATTCCTGAATAAGCTGCTCACAGTCAATTGCCTTTTTCCTAGTTTAATTTTCTTTCTGCCTATTATAAAGCTCGGTGTGCTTAGTGACAATCACTTCTGTGAAGCTGCATTTAATTTCCTCTGACCACTAAAACTGTGATCTGCTTTACTTGCCTGAAACAAGTATCATGCACAGATTTTAATTATTTAATCATGATTTAGCATGCATGATATATGGGTATCATTATCAATGGCTGCAATATCTCTTCTTTTGGCTATTTAACATGAGGAAGATGCTCTTTGTTATTAACATCTGTTCACCAGGGACACAGACCTTCTCAGCATTACTAGCACCTTCTGTTTTTGTCAGGAGAAGTGAAAGTGATCAAGAGCCTCATCAGAGCCTAATTTGGCACTGATGTGTTTTCCTTTCTCTTAACGCAGCCTAGATCTAAATTGTCCCTTAAAATTACAGTAGCTTTTAAAATACTGCTCAATAACTAGATCTGACTAGGCATACACTAAGATGGTACAGATATGAATGTAACATTATTTAAATGTTATGGTTGTGTGTGGGCTACAAGATGAAAAATAAGTTAATAAAAGACATGGTGGAATTAGAAAACAAGATTAGCGAATTGCTTTAGCCATGAAACCATCTTCTAACTATGAAAAAATCGCTAATCTTATTTTTCCCCCCCCTAAGCTCATTCTAGTTTTTCTGCAGCCCAGTGAAGGCCTCACAGCAGAAATGTCCTCTTTACATTTACCTTGTTATTATAGCAGGTATTTTATTAAGCCTTTTAAGGACAGATATTCGGTTCACAGTAAGACAAGGCTCTGGTTCTTTGCTGCTTTTCTCTGGTGATGTTACAGTGGAAGCACTGAGCCCTTTGCAGAAGGGTGTCTCTCTCGGCTGCTTTCCAGGCGGGTTGAACCTGAAGGGATGGATGTACTTTGAGGAAAGACTGCACTTGAACATTTTTGCAAATCCATCTTAAAGCAAAGGTAAACAAAAAAAGGTTTTCTACAAATGTGTTTGATTCTGTCAGCACTGCCAATACCAACCAAATATAACAATGTTCGTGCTCCAGACCAAGATCTTATTTCTTCCTAAAAGAAAGCATCAAAATCTGATCGTGTAGATAAAAGAGGAAACTTCTCATGAATATACTTTACATGATTAAAACTCCAGCTCCCTATGGTTTAGACCTGGAA
Organism: Cariama cristata; assembly: GCF_000690535.1. Lineage (NCBI taxonomy): Eukaryota > Metazoa > Chordata > Aves > Cariamiformes > Cariamidae > Cariama > Cariama cristata. The sequence continues at coordinate 18,325 of NW_009601342.1, read as the reverse complement.
GACATTTTAATTATCTATCTAACATCTTGCTATTTCTGGAATTTTGACTGCGAATATTTCTGACTAGTGTTTCATGGAGTCTCCTTTTCTCAGACTGTGCTTTTTTTATACTCTAGATGTACAGTAAACAACAAAAGCTTGTTTTATCTTTTACTCTCCATCAGATGAAAGTCAAATATAACTAAAAGAAAAAAGAACTATTAAAGAATATATTTTACTGATAGATATTCTGCTTATAACCTAGAAGTCCCATAACAATCTCAAATATGCTTTACCAAATAGATCCAAATTACACATAACTGAAAAATTCAAACATTAACACTACTGTAAATAATTTTTTTAAAAATCAGGAAAGAAAAGCCTTATATCTTTCTCATTTTGCCAGGCAAAAATGTTCACATTTTTGCACATTATTATTATTTTTAAGCAACTTTAGCAAATTTCAGTACCATCCTGTCAAAAACTAGCAGCACAGAAAAAAAACTATTGGTATGATAATCATAAGCATGTTTTGATTCTGAATACATAAGTAAGAGCACCTCAGTAGCCAGGGTGATTTTCCAAATGTAATCCAGCATATGGGATGGTACTTCTACTAATAATATGCAACTGAGAGCCTAAATGCAGCATATGAAAAGCAGATATCAAGTTTATAGTGGAATGTCTTTAAAGTTTATATTAAAATGACCACATAAATAGTGTTTTTAAAGAATGGAGTTATTGTATATTCTGAATGAGAAATATGAAGACACTTGGACAGACTCAACCTGTGCTGAGTGCTTGAGTGGTTTCTAAAATTGCCTTGTCACTTTTTAAACTAGGGTAACAGACTAATAGTTTAATATATCTAAAATATCATCGAAAGTTTTCTGAAGTTTCTGTTTCCTAGATTAGTCCCTAAGTTTAAATGATATGAAGCAAATTACTGATATCTGTCAGGCCAGGTTTTGACCCCTAGAAAATGTCTACACTGTGAAAGTGAATGCAGTGATAGGATGCGTGAGCTGGTGAATATTGTAGCTTGCAAGGCAGAACTGTGCTGTGTAGCTGTAAACCCAAGAAGGGTTTAACTTTGTTACCCAAGCAGTCTTCTCTGCTGCACTTGGCAGCCTCTCATGGGACGCGTTAGCTGAAGCACAGCAGCGTGCAAACACGTCTGGCATCTGAACCGGAGTCTTCGTGGCAGCTGGTGCCCAGACCTGTGCCAGCGCGGGCTGCGCTTTGTGATGGCTCTGTGTTGCCGTGTCCATTATCTTCAGTCAGGTCAATCATTAATTCAGGATTTGTAAAAAAGTTTGTAAAACAAGTCTCTAAACTATGGGTGTGTTTTTGTGAGGTAAGTCTATAAATATGAACCTTTTCACATGAGGAGAAGAAAACCAAAGAAAAATGAACTGGTGAATTCATATGTACTTTGTAAAACCAGATTAACCACTTTGATGATAATCTAGCTTGTCTTTGCATGCAGTATGTACTTCTACAAGTTCATCAGTTGATTCCTACATCCATAACCTCACATTGAGCAGGAGTATATCTTTAGAAAGCCTGCTTTTTTAAAAGCAGTCATATCAAACTCATTTTATATGATGGACTTGATCTGATATCCTGGTGCTTGGTAGCAAACACTTTCAGCAGAAGTTATTAAGTTAAAAATTATTAAAAGAAAAATAAGTATATTTTTCTATTTGCATTGTCAACCAATAGGTGCCTGTTAACTACTCTAGCAAGGAGTCCTGCAGGAAATGTTTCCTATATCTTTTGGCTGCTGCCTATTTTCTGTTCACTTGAGTAGAAAGGGAGCTTTGAAGGCTGACGTGGTCAGCTTCAGTCAGCCAAACTGTGAATTATTTGTGCCATGGGTGCAGGGACAGCTCAGGACCACCTCTGTGTATTAGCTCAAGTACAGCAACACAGAAGCTGCTCTCAGAAGAAGAAAAGTACAGCTGGTCTCCTGCCACACAGGGCTTGAGCCATACCTGCTAGGTCTATAATCATAGAATCATAGAATCATTATGGTTGGAAGAGACCTCAAAGATCATCAAGTCCAATCATACCTGTTGCCACCATGCCTGCTAAACCCACTAAACCATGTCTCAAAGCGCCACATCTAAACATTTTTTGAACACCTCCAGGGATGGTGAGTCCACCACCTCCCTGGGGAGCCGGTTCCAATGCCTAACGACTCTGACAGTGAAGAAGTTCTTCCTAATGTCCAACCTGGATAATATATAATGGCTGTGTATATGCTCAGCTCCAGCGCTGTCTGGCTGTATTTCCATGGAAGGAGGTAGAGGAGAGGTAAGTTATCTCAAAGCCAGTGAGATCCAGCTGCAGCCTGCCAAGTCCACTCAGGCTGTAACTATTGAACTGAACATGTGGAAATCCTCTTTTGCTGGCAGCCAGATTTCAGAAGGCTTATTTCGGATAGGTATATGCCTGTATTAATGCATGGACCCCTTCGCGTCTAACACTGACCTTAATGTAATAAACTCCAGGAAACCGGGTGCTTAGAACATGATGCAGGTATACCAAATAGCTCTGTAGGACACAGCTTTGTTACAGCAAAACTCATACTGTTTTGGAGCTAATTGGTTGGTCTAACTGAACCAAATCTGATTTCTCACAGAGATGCTGTGAGATACATGTGTGCAGTGCTGGGTTTGAATTTTATAACACTTTTCTTCTCTGAGCATTTACATCAACTATAACCAAGTCCCTCATTCTCAGTGAATGAAGAGTTGACTGTGTTTGGAGTTGATGGCACACACACACATTACGTGCAGCCCACTGGGAGCTGCTGCTGAACTGCTCTAACCTACACAAACTGCTCTAGCAGTGCTTCTAAGCTGAGTAAATGTAGAGCACCTGGAGTAGCTTTTGAAAGCACCATGTTCCACTTGAAATACTGATTTACTGCTTCTTCCCCAAAACACCATCCAAGCCTTGATCTCCTTGGAGAACAGGAGTGTTTAAAACATGTATCTGAGGCAAAGACATCTTTTAAAAATGTCTGATTTTGACCCATAAATTCATCTGCACTTATGCAAGTTTTGATAATTTGGGCAATGTCGTAATAATTTTCTCAGTGACCACTTCGGCTCAGCATCTCTGCACATCAGGCCACATAAAAAAGTCATCCGTGCAAGGTTTTGACCATTAATGCTGTGATATGGTGAACAACTCACAGGGCTATCAAAACTCATTGCTATCTCTTAGCAAGGCAGCCTTATGTTGGCAAAGGTAAACACAGGGAATTGAATTTGCAATAGGGTTCTTTCCAAGCATATGTAAAGCTTTAAGTTAATAGACTAACAACCAGCTACGACAGTGCCTGACCCATATGACATTTCATGGTCAGAATGAAACATATTAACTTCTGAACCAGGGTAGAGAAGGTTCTGGGCTGTAACCTTCTCCGTGCCACCATGAAGGGTTAACAGCAGCACTCACCCTGGGAGCTGTGCACCTGCAGGGCCCAGCCCCAGCCCTGGATGGGGCTATTAAAGGCTGCAGCTGGGGCTGGCCTGACTGGTTGCTGGAGGGAAGGAGTGAGGCAACTCTGTGTTGGCCAGGAAACAGCTGATTTGGAGGCTTTCCTTGTGCTGCTTTGGCTTGGAAACTGGAGGGGTTGACCGGAAGTGGTAAGTAATTTACATGGATGTTATGGTCATGAACCCATGCTGGGTAATGGAAAATGGTGCTGTTTTAAAGAGGGGTGGCAATAAGCAAGAGAAGTTTGTGAAGGAGAGAGTTCCCGGTATCAGGTTAGTCTGTTGAAGTGGTTATTTCTGTGGCTTCCAACTTCTTACACATCAGGGATTCTGAGGAGTTATATGTGGGTCTAGTGAGAGGGGCTGTTTGGCAGAGTGGAGGAAGGGTATTCATTCATAGTCATCATGAATAAGAACAAGCAAGCATGGACCTTCAAAAGCTTGCTGGCTGATTCCCTAAAGAACAAGTTTCCAGAAGCAAATACTCTTACATTATTGAAAGACAAACACTCAGCCAGTCAAGAAAAACTACTTGCTGTAAAATGTTTTATGTGGATACTGTAAATGTAGCAGTGATATGGAAATGTAGTCTTAATTTTTGGTAAGAGCTTACATTTTGGCTGAGGTAGGAATGGTAAGTACGACATCAGCTCCTGCTTTCTAACCCACCTTTGGATAAATGTTGCATAGTGTTTCAAATCAGGTGGAGCTGCCATGATGGGAAGCTAATTTTCTGGTGTTGGATAATGGATAAGGTTGAGTTGTAAAGAATGCCAAAGTAACAGCAACAAAACAAAGTTTGTGAAGTGCAAACAGTAGTAGGTCAAGTGTCTGGATATTGTCTTCTGTGTTTTTCTCTCTGCTCTGGAAGCAGCTTCAGAGCCTGAAAGGCATTGCAGTCTACTTAATCATTGCTAACCCAAGAATTTAATACATGGAAAATTGTTATTTATGCCATGAAATTTCTCTAAAGGTTAAAATGTCTTATGTGCCAGCACAGCAAGTTTCCCTTGAGGTTCTGTTGGGACTGAATTTAAATGGCTTTGAGTCCAGGTAATTCCAGGCCAATTAGCTTCAACCACACTGAATCTGGAAAATTGCCTCTTTCAGGAAGTGGTGAGATTCATGCCTAGAAAACCCCACTTGTATTCTGCTCCAGGGGCTGGGTATAAATCTTTAGTATTCTCATTAATCTTTTAAGCTGGAGAACATAAACATCTGGAAGCTTGCACTTTCAGAGCTCTGTAACAACATCTCCAACTGGTTATTTCACTTCTTTTGTCTATAATAATGCCCCATTTCATTCCCTATGTATTATTCATATATACCTTAAATTTAATCACCAACCCACTAAAGTTAAAATCACACTACACCTGAGATGTAAACACCATCACACTGGAGTTGAGAACACATTATGCCTTATCCATAATTACTGTCATGCTGAGGTAAGGTTCCCACCTTTTTTGTGATACCGCCAAGGCTTTTCTGGTTATCAGTGCCTTTTCGTACCTGTATAACAAATGCAACCTTTTACAGTTCTTTTCCTCTTGGGTCCTTTCCTCTCTACACAGGGAAATTTTTTACATTTCATGTTCAGTCTTCTAGTTAGCTATTTTCTGCCACGTGTGAAGTAGTGTTAGCCAATTAGGGATGTGCTGCCTTTGATTGCTGAAATCACTCTGGGTGTGTCCTTTGTGTTCGCCCAGCAGAAGCGCTGCTGGGGGCTCCTTATGTTACGCAGGCGTCATCTCCAGCAATGAGCCCAGACAATGTCCTCCTTTGCCCAAACCGGTAGTTTGTGCCCTGTGCTCATCCTGCCTGGCAGTCCCTGTCTTCATTTGCTCCCCAGACAATTTTGTGATTCCAGTACTGAACAAAGATGATACTGTAGATTTGGCAGAGTATTCTTACAGACAATTCTTTGGTATTGTTGGGACAGGGATTATAAGAGCACTCCTGTGCAGTGGGACAGTGTGCTGCGGTGGACTGGCAGTGTGCCTATGCTTGCATGGCGGAGGGATTCTGCTAGAGCCTTGAACATCCCTGTTATCAGTGGCACCATGGAAATAAAGCTGGTCTTGTAAGTTGGGCTTTCTGTTTAATTACTGGATCTTACCTGGAAGTCTGTGGACTGGCTGGCCTCTTATGTATTCAGAGACACAGGCTTCCATGTATATTTGCTGTTGGCTACCTGTCTCTTCTGTAGTTTTCTGAGAAAGCTAATTTCTTTTTTGTTTTCGGTTCTCTAGTCTGTTCCAGTCACCATGTGCCACCCAGCTATCTTGAGTTCTGATGTTGCCTCCTTATAATACATACATATACATAATAGATTATGTGTAACACATCTATATACACACACATAACATATATAATAGTAACCAAAAAAATTTGGGTGGACAATTATTGCAGGACTGCACTTGTATCTTTTTTGAACTTGTTGGGTGGCCTGACAAAAATACAAGACCCTGGTTTAGAGAGGGAGGGGAAAAATGACTCAATTTCAGGTGGGAAGTAATCACATTTAAGTGGCCTAAAATCTGTTTAGTTGCAACATCTGTTTGGTATATAAGTAATAAGTATCAAGCATATTCAAATAAAAAGTGCTGGAAGTCTTTGAACATTCTTTGACTTATTTTTTTTGATGGAAAGAAAAACCAAATTAAATGCAAAAAAAAATAATATTAAAGTTGGCTTGTGTCTGTATTAAACCTGAAAATGTTGATGCTTTGTTCAGTTTCTCTGTATTTTCTCATGCTTTATATGAAGGTAATAGGTACACTTGGTGCTTTATACAAAAAGCTGAACTTTTCTCAGACCTTTGCAATACCAGGGGTCAACAGTGCATAAATGGAGTGAGAAAATTTTATTTGAATTTGTTGTCTGGCTATAATTAAAACCACTAATGTTGTTCTAATGCTGCCTTTGTTACAGGAATCACAGCGGTGAGCGCTACGTCTCACCTTATGTTATCTTCAAGAAGCCTTTCATGCTTATGTATTTAATTATCTAGCTTTCTTTTAATGTATTTGTCAAGCAATCTTAAATATATTATTGCAATACCATATCTGCAATAGTATCCTCACGTAAACAAATGTGCTTTTTAACTACAGCATTGAGAACTCCCTCTGGTAGGATTCCCAAACTGCTCTGCAGGTTGCTGGCTACAGCAGACTACCAAAACAAATCTCTTACCATGATCAAGGTCAGAGCCAGGTCAGTCATTCACAGAATATTACTTCTCTTCTTGGAAGCAGGAAGCATTTGATATTTGATTTCCCTATGCACCATTCTTTGATGGATTTTCCTTTTCTTTCCTGCAGAGGGAAGAAACTGTTATGTTAAAACTGTTACATGTATTTACATATAATGACTGATATATATTTAATACTGATAGTGTCCTGGAAAACCATTAAGGAAATGCATCTTCTGGCTCTGCAAAAGTATGTAGTATGCTATTCTGCAGGAGTCTTTGTGGAAAAGTGTGTTTACGTGAGGACACTGGTTGTAGTGGCTTACATTCACGTTAGTTATTTCAGTAAATGCTTAATCCCCAAATAGACTTCTGCAATGATTTATGAATGCTGTAGGAGAGGAACACTGCTACCACTTTAAATGGCCAAGTTACCTAGAAAATTGTGCTAGGCTAATTTGCCAGGGTAAGACCAAGGTTTCCACTTTCTGTATATGTATGTGTATACAGCTATGGAAAACTAGCTGACTAACGTTGTGGCTGAAAACGGAGTGATGTGTATGCATACTTCAAAATCATTTGGTTCTAGAGTTTTGGTAGCAAAAATACCAAAAATATTACTAAACCTCTTGAAGACTCCTATTTTTCATTGCATGGTCTTCTCAATTTTTAATCTGGAGTTGATAAAATATTTATTTTGCATAGTTTTGTGATGTGGGATTTTTAGCTTGTGTGTTATTGGGTTTTTTGTGTCTGCTTTTTGCTTGAGTTCTACTTGCTTCGCTTTCCCCTCCCCTGGCTCTTAAACGCTAGGGCTATCAATGTCTTTTGATATGAGGAAAAACTAAAGATCTGAGTAGGTTGTGGTATGTATCTTGTATATTTAGTAAGAAAGTGGTCTCTTGTCAGCGTGCTGTGAGTGTTGCTGTGCTGGAATGGAGTAAAAACTTTGGGTTTAGGAGGTCAGAAATGAGTAAAAACCCAGTTAACAGAAATCAAATTGCTATCTGTGACAAGATCAAGGCAGCTATGTGTTACAGAAAGTCCAAGATGATATGATTGATGGCATAGCATTTTATTGAACTTATCAGCAATGATAAACATGATTCCCTCGTAGACGACACTCATCCTGCAGTGTAAGACCCCTCCCTCATGCTGTCATAGTCCTTCACAAAGGACCTCAACACACAACCAATGAACAAAGGAGACTAAGATCGAGGTGCATTAAGCTACAGGAAGACCCTGGAGAAACCAAAATACATATAATTTAATTAATTATATTCTAACTTGGTCAAGTGCAGAAATGCTTAATTTTACTAGTTGACTTTTGTGTTGCTTAGACATATCTGATGCTTTAAGTGCTTGAATATATAGAAAGATGGAATCTGAGGTATTCACAAGCTATGCTTAGCAACATATTATTCTTAAAACTGTGTAACAAACCATGGAATATGTTAATTTTAAAGTAGTTACTGAAAATCTTGTGTGCAACTGATTAAGCTGTACTGCCAAACTAGAAAAAAAGGGTTATCTTTTTCAGTGTAAAGCCAAGCAATCTTGGGCAATGTTATCTGGATTGCAAGCACCCCAGAGTAGTAAAAAAGGCTGCAAGTATGAATAACAATCTGAGTTTATCCTGGTAAGTAGAAAGAAAAGTAAGATGAGAAGTTTTCCTGATCACAGACTTTTATACCTTACATGAGGATAGGCACTGCTGTATTCTGTACAAGTAGGGCTTGTAACTAATGTAATGCCTGTTTACACATAAAGAAGGAAAATAGATTTTTTTTCCTTGTTTTTTTCCTCATTCAGAAGTTAAATGAAATAACCCTGAGCCAGATACCCCAAACAACACAAGTTTAAAAATAGTGCAGTGATACGCTCATTCTTTGCCTTCAAGTCTGCAAAGCTTGAGACTTGTTCTCAAGGTTCTGCTCCTTTAGCGTTTGCAGAGATTCAGTCACTTAAAAAAAACCCAATGCACACAGAGAAGCTTGTGTAAATGCATATTTGACTCATCAAAGTTTCTTCTGTACTGATCTGTTCTGTTGCTTTTGATGAAAGGTGGTACATGGGGCGTAGCTGTGCCTAGATGGGTAGAACGTAGTTTGTAAAATAAAAGTTCCCTTATCTTGTTAAGCTGTTATTGCCAGTGGGGCAAAGGAACTTGTACAGATATCGTTGCTGGGTAGGGAGCATGGAAATAGTGGCTGGGTACTTCTTTGAATGCATCTATATATCAGGACCAGAGAGAGAAGGCAATCTCATTTGCATAAATTGCTCTACAAGTGTTTTTATGCTCACAAGAGAGTCCTAAACGCAACAGCCTCTTAAATAACAAGATCACTTGACTATTTTTGGTTTTAGGCCCAGCTGAAAGCAAAACTGGGCCTAGTCAGGGTAGTCTGCAAGTTGCACATACCCAGGAGAAATTGTAGCACACCTGTGCTTCAGAGCTATGGCTCCCTGTTTCCACTGACTGTACTAGGAATGAATCGGATGACAACTGAACTAGTGTAAATTGTGTCATACTTGATGTATTAGAGAGAACCGAAATACCTCACTGTTGCTTGGTCTTCCTAATCTGGCTGTGTGGAAATGTTGGGTTGTGTGAATAGAAATACCGAAGATTCTTCTAGTAGCTTGACAAAGCATGTAATCAATGATAAATAGTACTTATTTTGGCATTTGTGTCTTGCTATTCATGAGAGATGAAAACTAAAATATGAAGTAAATCCTAATACAAAGCGCCTGTGGTGGATGATTGGCTTTCCTTTATTGTTGCTTATAGTCCTTTAACTGCTTGTCCTTAAAGATAAAGATGGTAAAAGAGGGAGACTTCCTTGGAAGTTTTTAGGACTCATTACTTTTGTATTTATTCTCTTAGTCTCCAGTGTACTGGGCAAGATATTAAAAATCTTTGCGCTTTTTGGGAAAGATGCTAAAAACATAATTTCACTAATTTCTTTGCAATCAGTTTTACAGTTTAACTGACCAGGAAGCTGAAGTTGAGTTCAGGGATGCTAGTCACTTTCCATAGTTATTTTTGTATAGAGAGCCTAATATTCAAGGGAGGCACTGTGCAAGTCTTTCATGAACATGATGACTGTCCTTCACTGATGTGATTTTCATCACTTGCATTAAATCAAAACCTGAAAAGGCAGAGACTTGTCTTCTATCGAGGAAACCTGTAGGTGCTGGATTACTGCAATAAATACAGTGGTCTTTCATCCAAACAGCTTCCCTCACTGAAAAAGAAACACATAGATGCACATAATGTACCTTTTCGGTTTCTTCTTTCCAATTATGCTAACAAGCTTCATGCTGAGAAAGGATTAGGGCTGATGGACAATCAAAGACAATGCTTCCTTCTTGGTAAAAAGGTGTGAAAAGATATAGGCACTAGAGCTGGAGTTATTAGGCATACCTGCAGGAGGCCATATGACTAAGTTAGGCCATGAGAGACTAAAGTATAGAAAATGCTTAGTCACTATTCTAAGCTCTTCAATGACATCTTTAACACCTTTTGATTCGAAAGGAAAAGCTACAATGCAAATATTCCCCCGGCAGGTTCTGCTCAGTGTTTGTGGCTCAGCGGGGCAGCGTGACACCTGGCTGAGTAAAATTCCCAGTGGGAGACCTGCACTGGCCCTGCCAGCGGGGCACAGGCACCTGCAGGCGCTCAGAAAGCAAAGCTGGAGATTAAAGAGGCAGGAAGGTCCTATGGAATAAGCCCTCTACCAGTTTCATTCTGTATTCCATAGTAGGAGAGGAGCGAATTAAAAGGTAGAATCAAAAGAAATGTTATGTAAGTCCCTCTAATACTTTTTATTAACCATATTATTACTTCTTTGGAGCACTTCAAAGAACAGCCAAAGCAAGATGGTCAGGGAAAGACAAAATTTCTTGTTCAACTGCATTACCGAGCAATTACAACTGACTTTTTAAAAATAAAATTTATACACGCTTTGGCTCTCTTGGTCTTTTATTCAGTCTTTCCTGAAGATATTTTACTTTCATTTCAATAAGAAAGATTTAAAGATTGGAGCAATTTTATTCCTTCTTTGTATCTGGCTGTTTATTATCCCTTTTAAATTTATTCCTAACTTTGTGTGTGCAGTTCTTTTGGAACACTATAATTATATCTTGCCTGCTCTCTGCCCATGTGGACTATTGATACTAGCTTGTGAAACCCAGTGGTCTCCAATTGAACTAATCATAAAATACTATGTAAACATCTCCCTGCATCAAGGATATATATTAAGTTACATTCCACACAGACAATGTGAAATAAAAATATTGTAACTGAGAAATGGGTATCTAATACAAACGTTATTAATGTACCTCCCAAAGACTGCTCAGAGGCAAAGGTGACCGCAGGGGCGGAGGTAGATGGTTACAGGCTGCCTTCTCTAACATCTGTGTAAATAGTGGAGTGGTGGCCCCTCCAAGTTACAAGGGCTGCAGTTTCAAATATTAAACTACAAAAAAGACTGTCTGTGACTGTACTAAAGAAATTGCCTCTAGTATCTTTTCTTTTTTCTTTCTGGCTGCTGGTATTAAGAAAAATACCAGAAGACCACCAAGGAAGAAAGAGGCAGGAAAAAGACATAGCATAATGAATGCCAAGATTTAATTGACACAGTAGCGTCTTGTACTGTCTGTTCTCTTTGTAGAGATGTTATCCTTTGCATGTTGATAACACTAATCTTCTAAAGAACCATATCAAACTAATAACCCTCCCAATTATTAAAAAAATAGTTTCTTGTTTAAAAAATATTCTTTTCTCCAAAAGCCAAATACCCTGAATATTAAAACAGCTAAGCAGAACGTTTAGAATAAGTCTTGATATCAAGGAGAGATGGTCAACTGTTAAAAATAGCCTTAAAAATGATTGTTGCTGTAGATGCACCAGTAGTCTAGAGGAAGGATAGATAGGTGATTTAAAATGGGAAACTAGGACAATGAAGACCTATGGTTAATTCTATCTTTTCTGATTTTCCTGTTAGACTTCCTGGAAAGATTATTTTCTTGTAATTCACTTATGCCTGATTTTTTTTTTTTCACCCCGAACTTCAGCTTCTGTTTGCAAACAGGTGTCAAGGTATCCATGTAAATATGAGCATGTATGTTACACTTTATAAATTGCTCCAGAGTGTGTTGTTTTAAGGACGTGTGGAAGGAAAACGTCCTTATGCAGCCTGCTATGTATACAAGAAGATAATAGGGTAAAAATCACCAGTTCTGAATTTCAGTATTTCCATTTTCTCTTCAGTGGACAGAAATGTTGACACAGTGAGGTCTTATGAACAGTCCAAACACAGAAATATCAGTAATAACATTACAGAAAATTTAAAGTTTTCTACCGCAAGCCATTATATGAAGTGCACATTGGAAGTATTGTGGCGTTAGTTTAGAAATTCCCTTAAATGAGAAGGCTCTATGGTACATGAGGAATTTTTTTAAAGGAAATTGTCAGGTCCAGTAATGATCTAGGGAGATTTTTCCCTGGACTTTTAATCATCACTGGGACTCAAGTCCACCGCCAGTGATTTATGTATCTGCCGGTGATTTTGAATATTTCCATCTCGCCATCCTTGTGTGTTTATAATTTCCTGAAAAGCATATATTTCAGGGCAATCAGGTTTAAGTTCCAGTCTAGACTGAAACATATCTTCCAATTTCTGTTGAGAGTGGAAGGGAAGGCACACAGTGACAGGAAATGAAGTATGGTACAGAATTGCTGATACCTCAGCGGTAAGGTAATTTGCCTGGTTAGGGCAGAAGTTAAGTTGGCTTTTTTTAACAATTGGAGGTAGAAGGCAAAAAATCGGAAAGTTCACAACCATGCAGATATAACTACTTCATGCACAGTGTGCAGTTTTTCTGTATATAACTCCTATAAGTTGTATTAATGATTATCTTCCCTGTGACTATCAATGGAATGGTTTATGTAAAAAAAACCCTCAAACAAAACAAAAACCAACACAAAACACTAAAAAAACCCCCAAAAGATCTAACTACTGTGGCTTTTAATTTTGTGTTTTGGCAAATGAAGACCAGTGAGGTTAATTGACTATTTCATTTTAAGAACCTACTTGTTTCCAGAAGAAACCCAATAGTCTTCAATTAAAAAAATAAAATAAAAACTCCAACCACTTCTTCTTTCTGTAACATGGTCTCTCAGAGGAGGTCCGTGTGGTACGGTGCAGCTCAGTGATGATGTACGTGAACAAGCTTTGACCAGACATGCAGGATAATCTGGTAATTGTGTCTCCTGTGCAACGATACTGCATCCAGATCCTTAAACAGATCATTCAGTGCTGCACTGCATACAATTGCCCTCTTATTTCCTCAGGGAAAAAAAAAAACAAAACCACACACAAAATATTTTAGTCATGCCTCATAATATTTGAAACAGCTGAGTTCAGAAAGGTACAAAATTACATATGGAACTGCAAGAATTCCAGCACTGTGTATGTATTTGAAGATTTTGATTGCCAAGCTGGCAGAAGTTTGGTCAGAATAGTGTAACTGAATTTCAATGTCTTTAAGTTCATATACAATACAGGTATGAACTTAATGTTGGAGATGAGTCTCATTGCTTAGCATAGCATCACAATTTTTTTCCTTCTACTGTTTGCTAGCTCTGATTCCAGTGAAACAGCTCCTGGCTAACCATGGTGTTACTCAGATGAATGTTTTTAGGCAAAACTCAGCTCAGCTGTAGCCTTTCAAGGAAGGCAGAGGCTAGGGTGTGAAATGAAATCCCCTTGTATTTAGGAAGAAGTTAGTTTAACCACTGGGTTATTGCATAAAAAGGTGAGTGGCTTTTTGCAGGATACTTCTATTGGAAAGATAATTGCTGTGGTACATGCTGGGTGCAGCAGCTTGTGTTGACATGGTCTGGGACATGGCATGAGAGGCAGGAGCACCCTTTTCTTTGACTCTAGCTGTGAGCAGAGATGTGTAAGGGCAAGCTCTTGGTGCTTTAACATACAAGTATGCTCAAGCCCAGGTAGAAAAGTTGTGTGGGTGTCTTAAAAAACTGTGGCACGTGTTGTGTTAATGGGGTCCTGTGTTGAGCACTGCTGTAGAGCAGGCTGTTGACTGAACTGCTCTCTTGAGCTAAACCAGTGTGGGGACCTGGCAGCCGATTTGCGTTTCCATCTCAGAGGAGGAGGACTGGGGTGAAAGGCACAGAAGCGCTGTGCTGCCATTGGATGCCTCTTCCCAATGACTTTCAGACACGTAAGAGGATTTCTTCTTCCTCACTCATGGAATAGCTGCAGAAAACTGGTACTGGATGAACTGCCTATTTTCAGCTGAAATTAGAGCAATATTTTTACAGTGGTATGTTGCTTTATTGACAAAAGCATAAGCCTATGTTTTATTGTATTGGCATTTACAATTTCCTGAATTTTTAATTGGAAGTTAATGATGTATGGCTTTTCTAGTAACTAAATGAATATCTGAACTGCTGCAAGTTGCTTTAATAATTGTTCAGCTAATCATTTAAATTATCAAAGATCTTTACTTGTGCAAAGTCGTATAAATGGTAAAAATTAAAAATTAATCAACTTGATTTACGTAACTAAAAGCTGCCATCTAATGGATATTTTTCAATAAGACGACAGCAGTAATTATGCCGAAAAAATATTCATTCCTGTAGTTTGAACGATTATAGCAATTTCCACCAGGGGATTTCGCAGTCAGGTTCCAGATCTGGGCAACAGTGATTAATATAATGGTTATTAATGAGAATTCATTTTTGTACATCGAGGGGTGTTTTGGTGTCAGTGTTCCAAAAGCAATGTGGTTAGCATATTAATTATAAAAGATAGCATTGGACTGGTGACTAAGTAACTATATTGATTTTTTTTCTCGTTTTCTGTGATGTGAAAGGTCAATTAGACTTATAGAAACAATGGAGCCTTTCACAGCAGGAACTATCGTTTCTCTGTGCTGACATCTTTTTAACCATGTACAAAGTTCATTAAATGTGCAAAGGTAGTAATGTTAAAAGGAAGAAAGTGATTGGGTCAGAGGTCACAAACCACAGCAAGCTGACAGCCTCTTGTGGATTACACCGCGGGAGCTAAGTAATAGTGAGAATTGCCTTTCAGGTTGCCCACTGGGACTGAGGGGAATGAAGTCATAAGCAGCTAATACTATTGGGTTAATTAAAAGGAATATTGACAGCAGCTTTGTTTGTCTTGGGCTGAATGGGATGCTGTTAACCAAGTATTTTATTGGGTTACATAACATTAGCGGATTTTTGTCTTAAATAACAGATTGCCAAATTTTAACATCCACAGTGTTCCAGTAAACAGGTATTGAACCAAACATGTCTGACACTTGTACAGCCTTCTATTTCACTGTCTCCCTCTGTATGACATATTGTCAGATGTAACCCATTCAAGCAATTTTCCTTTCCATTGAAGTCTGCTCTCCCAGGTGTTAATGTCCAGACATTTTCACAGGAAGGTTACAAGCAGCTAAAGTTCTCCTCTTCCTGAGATATCATGGCTTACTAAATATAACTGGAATGTCTGCTGTCATTCTGTTCATTTGCTCAAGCATTTAAAAAGAGACAGTAGCTAAAAGAGTTAAAAACTTTAAAAACCTTAAGATTCAAAGCATACAAGGCAAAACAAAAATCCCATTGCTAAGGACAAGAGGTGTTGTAATTTAGGACTTGATTTGATTCATATTAGTCTAATGTTTGTAGAACAGCTGAGTAAAGCATTTGTGATCATCCTGGTGAAATTAATAACTTTAAGAGCATATTTCTGTTGATTTAAAAATTGATTACCACTGCTGCATAAAAATGACAGGTTTTCATACTATACATTCAAAACAATAACCCTACATTTTTATAAGTTTTCAAAGTGGTTTTCTTCACTCGAATGCTGAAAACATTAATTATATGCTAGATGTGACTAATTTGCTTGTAGTCTTCATCTCAAAACATCAGGGTTTTTACTTTTCCATACTAAAAAGAACGAACTTGATGTGAAGTCTCCATGTAGCAATATGTGTCGGATTGCTTCGAATTTTGTGTGATCATTCTTTGATTTCAAAATGAGCTCAGAGCTGGCAGTGCAGTGAAGATGTACAGGTAGACTTCAAAGCTGACTTTCTTCTTCCATTTTCTGTTCTGACACTACTGTCCCTTTGGTTTGTTTTGCAGAAGCCTACAGTAATACATACTTCATTATCTGACAATGTTCACAAAAAATGGAAGCAGAAATATAATTACTCTCTTTTCCTTTCATATCTTGGTTGCTAAAGAGTGAAGATGAAATCAGGCCTTGCATGCACAAGAGAGGAGCATTATCAACTGTATTTATATAAGAAAAAAGTAAAAGCATGTACTATTGTGGTATAGCCAGATTGTTATGAAATAGTAATTTCTACCTTTTAAAAACTGTTCCTATTGCAAACTGGGAGGAGTGCTGGGTATGGTAGGAGACCCAAAAGGAATTGTACATCCAAAAATTATTAGAGCATCCTGTTTGTGCTTTAAGGGTTGGATGACTTAAATTGAGAAAAGGACAAATTTGACATCTGACAGAAGCTAGCCTTCTGATAAACAAAATGATCTTGCCTTTCTGCGATGCCTCAATTAAATAGGTATACAGCCATAGACAGCTGTGTTTTGGTACTTACACAGTTGGGAGGGTGTGCACTCTGCACATAGAACTCCGTTCATTAGTGATGGTCACCTCATTATTTCTTGCAGTGACTCTTCAATACTGTTTTGTGGCAATGTGTGGATTAAATTAAACCCTTCACTTTGGGTTATAATCATTGTATTGTAAAATTCTATCCACTCAAAGCATCCAGGAATGACCTGTAATAAGATTTGCGTTGTATGTTACATTAGGAAGTTAAACCTCTCTTGAAGGAAGTGTCTAAGCTTTTCAGAGTTGTTAAGGCTGATTGCACAACAGCCCTGTGAAATACAGAAATGCTGATATCCAGTCTTGCACACAGGGACTTGGGCAGAGTCTTGCCCAACATTTCACAGCTGTGTAGTGAATCTCAGGGCAGATCTCTCTGTAGATATCTCAGGGCAGGGCTCTCACGTCCCAGCTTAGTATCCCAATTGCAAATTCATCTGCTCTTTTCTAAGGGCTGGGTGCTATGTTGGTTGAGGTACAATTCAACAAGCAATAAAACTTCCTGCTTCTATAAAAGCTTGATAGTGGAAAGCTCAGAAGACAAAGATGAGATGGAAAAGCAGCTTCTGTTCTCATATACCAAATCTCTGAGGTAAAGCAATGCATGTGTGCTCAGTGGATAAGTACTGTGCTCTAGAGAGCTAACTTGACACTTGTGTTCACATCTTTCACAGTTCTCATCTGCAAGTGATAACTTTTGACACCACTGCCTGTGCGTGAAGGGTACTGATGGCCAGAGTAATATACAGTTACTGTCCTCATACCATAAGGCTGGCACCTGAAACATATATAACCCTTCTAATGAAATAGCTCCATGGGTTTGCACACCAAGCTTACGTGATGTAATTTGAAGGCAAGTAAGTGGGTCATATCTAGTACCTAAGCATGAGCCTTCATCATTAGCGTGTCTGTTATCCAGTGTTGTGTAGCATATCTGCAGGGGTGCAATCTTGCCTCTGGGTGTCCCTAGTGTTTGTGGTTACTGATTAGTTGCTGCCACTGGCTCTTCCTGATAAATTCCACTTGTGGAGGCTAAGGCCTGCAGTAGCCTGATGTCGTGATGCATTGGAAGTATGTAATAAGTAGCTTCATCAGGAGCACTAATTTGTATGTTTTCCATAGCTAGTTTTTTTTAAGTTAAACATCTGACTTGTTGACTGAGATTTATGTACAAAATCAGCATTGCCCAAACTTCACCTGCAGCATGGGTTATACTTCAAAGGTGCTGCTGCTTACAAAGCATTCTTTTGTCTCTACAGTGGATTTACACCTGAATATCAAGTTGGCTGAAAAAGCAATGGGGTGCAAAGGATTATAAAACTAATCAGATTAATTCATCTCCCTTTGTACTGGTCACAAATGAAGTATATTCTCATAGTGGTAACTTTTTTTTCTGAAGTGATCAAAAGGTTTTGCCCTAATGCATTTTAATTCATTTTTTTAAAAAAAGTGTGGACCTGTGAGCTCAGTTGAGCACAGACCGCTGCATGCTAACAACAGTGTGTTCCCAATGGGTGGGTGTAAGCCGGCTCCAACCACAAGCTCTAACTGCCTGACAGATGTCCCAGTGTGCCAGTGCATCACTATTGCTTCCAGACAAGCACTTGTTCACATGTTGCCCTTCTGAGCCACGTATGTTTCCATGGTGGCTCTTCAGCCGAGTGCTGAAATGGTTCATGTTCATTTAAGTCTGATAAATGCCTGCTGTCTGTCAGGGAGAACACTTTGACATCCCATGGAAGTCTGCCTTTCAAACAGTCTGTAGATTTATAGCCTTCAGCAGATGTGTTGATTCTATGAGCAATTCTGCATTGTCCACTCTTCCCTGTCATATTTCTGAAGCTCTGTGCGAACGCAATCTTTTACTCCTCTTTCTCCCTGAAATGACTTTTTTGATCATGTAAGCTGAAATCATCAATTAATTTTTCTGGAGAGTCTCTTTTCTAGATCCTAAAGCT